>NC_137205.1:18416243-18693743 GCF_960531495.2 Zeus faber
AGTGTGGTGATTTAGGTCGACCTATTTAAGTCCTCTGTTATTGCTGATATTTTTGGCAACACTTTAGCTCGCTCATTATCGCACCCATCAACAATCTGCTCTGAGAGCAGTGTGACGGGGACATTTTCCTTGTCTTGTGACTGCTTTCTCCTGAATAGTCTTATAATTTCTTCCAAACTAATTTCATCCTTTCCTCCATTTATCCGGCATTACCTACCCATCGTCCAGACCGTGACCTCTGCTCCACTTTACTAATCCCTATACCTCACCTTGACCATCCCCCAAGCTACACACCTTAATCTTACCCTCCATCCTTTTCAATTCAAGCCTCAAACTTCACCTGAGGAGGGGAATTCAGTCAGTGTAGAACTCGAAGTACATGGGCAATCCAATAAATACATTTGTAATTGTTTCAACAAATGACTAAATATACTTTATCCCTTTTGATGATGCAATACATTTATATAGCAAATTATGATTTGTGTAAAATTCCTTAAAAGCAGTTTTCTGGGCTTCACTAATAACTGATTAGTTTACTGTCAAGGGACGAATATATTGAGAAAGAGCCAGTGTAAATAGAAAGGACAAACCTACAAAATTGAATAATAACAAATTTTAAAACAATTCCACTTTCAATTCAAGGATATAAATAAGTTCCAGTAAAATGTTTATCAGTAAATGAATCCTCATTAACTTGGAAATAAGTGATCGTGTCACAGCATATCTTTCTTTGATACGTCTCGGGAGAAGCAAGGCACAGACAAGTAATCACCAGCAGGGGGCATAATTCAGTGACAAAATACAAAACAATAAAAATCAAATGGACAATTTCAGTGTTGTTATCTTAACCTTATATTTCTTGATAGTGGTTGTCAAGCAATCAACAGCAAAAAAAAAAAAAAAAAAGGAAAGTCAAGGTTTCATGCATTTTCAACTTTTGCACTGGTCCCAATGAACTGAAGCAACCATAGTCCTTTTGATAATGTTTGGTTCATTCGGCGATTCATTAAACCGCGCTGAAATTCCTCAAAACCCCCGTCGTATATCAAGATCGGATCCATTCATGCGAACCTAGTCGTTGTACTCATCAAATCACTGGGTTGGCGCTGCAGCTCATTCCTTTCTCTTGAAATATCTACCCTGACCGATGGCTAATGTTGTTTTCATAATAAACTATTTCATCAGCTGTGGGGCCACATCCTATGAGCGTTGTGGACAATCACATGAGAAGTACTGTATATCTGGTGGATGATCAGTGCTGGATCTACTTTGATAGCGCGACAAACACCACACCGTTCAGCTGACTGGTAAGGAAACCGTGGCAAATACTTGTCCAGTAAATGCGAGGCCAGTTCCATCAAAATGTCCTTGAAATGTGCTTGCTTGGTTGGAGGTTAGTACCAAAAGTCAATGAACATTATGTCTCGTCATCAAAGAGGACTGTTATGAAACTGATTTTGCACTGAATCAAAAGCACTATCTCCATTAAGTCTTCTCTCACGCTGTAAAAAAAGAAAGGAACCAGTTCGGTTGTTACTATAATGAGAAAGGTCGGATGGCATTGACCTAAGGATTAAGAGTATTATAGCCAAGATATTAAAAAAACAAAAAAAAAAAAAAAAAACAAAGATTATTATTTTCCATTTGAGCACTGGGGACACCAGTCCAGTCTACGTTTGGATAGTTTTCTTCGTTTTTTGTTTTTTTTCTCCAAGAACAAAACCAAAGCTCGTCATCCTTTGGTCCAGCCCGGTTGGTCCTCATAGAAAAGGGTTCTGACTCTGCTCGGACTGTGATCCCATAGTGCTGGTGGAGGAGAAGGGCAGCAGGGGCTGTGGGAGGCTTCCCGGTAGCTCCAGAAAAGACTGGGTGGGGTGGGTGAAGGAGGAGGGGAGGCTGGCCGGCTGGTTGCTTACAGGCAGGGGTAAGGAGGCGCTGTACGGGAGAGAGGAACCGGGCGGTACCGGGGAGCTGGAGGTGGAAGACATCTGATTCAGAGTCAGTTTGGGCTGCTCGGCTTGGAATGGATTGTTGGGCGACGGAGCACTCAGACCTGGAGAGGAAGAAGAAAAACAAGAAGAGCAGACGTCGTGGGCGCGTCCGCTCAAAACGAGGTCGCGGCCCGCGTCAGCCGACGACGTCACTCCGAGGCATTCGATGAATCTACCTGATAGAAAGGGGTTCTTGTTTTTGGCGGGGGGATCGGCAGAGATCAGGACGTCCAGGTTGACCAGGGAGGCGGCGGTGGGGCCCAGGAAGGCCTCTTGGATTTGGCAGGTTCTGGGGCTCGGCGCGGCCAGGCTTTCCCCCAGGCGGGACAGGTCAAAGAGCTCGGCGCCGCGCTCGCCCCGTCCGTTTATTTTCAACGGGCCTCCGTCCATGGCCTCGTCGAAAAGATCGCCATCTGCCAGGAGAGGATTTGAGTAAGTTCAGCGTCCGAACTGACGGAGGAAATATGGAGCCTTGATCGAAGAAACATTTTCTACCTGAGGGGCTCCCCGCTCGAGCGGAAGGTACCGTGGCTAGGGGCAGAGGAGTGCCTCTTCCTGCTGGGGTAGAAAAGGGATCTACACCTGAGGCGGCTGCAATGACACACAGAATGACATCATTTCATCACTTCGCTGTCAAATTTAGGAGGCCTGTGTGAAACAGGGTTTGGGGGAGGGAGGGAGGGAGGGCGGAGGGGGTCAAGCTCTACCTGCTGCGTTGAGGCTGGTAATATTGTTCTGCGGGTTGTCCCAGGGTTCGGCAGGGGGCTGGTTGGGCTCCCAGGGCGGTGCAGGGCTGCTCGAGGCCGGAGGCGCCATCCACGGAGCTTCCAGTCGGTGGGCGTTGGAGCTGCCTTCTGGTTACAGATGAGCGGGGAAATAGATGAGTGGCGTTTACTGTCTTGATCCTTTTTATTACTGCCAATTACATTTTACTAACGCTGGTCGCTTTTACACTGTGTGTGTGTGTGCGTGCGTGCGTGCGTGCGTGCGTGCGTGCGGAGTGACCAACACAGAAATGCATTGTGAAATCATAGTGTATCTAGTGGGGACACTTGTGTAAAATGTGACGTGTACAAAATCCTGGCTCACCAAGCGAGTCCCAGGGATCTGTGCGAGCCACGCGAGCAGCGCCCTGGGGCTGGACCTCACCCCAGGGGGTGTGACTTTGGGGCATGTCTGACGGCACTGCGAAAACATCTACCAGGTCCATGAAGGCATTCTGGACCCGCGGACAAAAGAAAAACAAGATTGCTGGAACACCCCTCCTCTGCGTTATATTTTTGCTGTGTAATCCTGTTGTGACTACTTAATATATTTAAAAGCATGATCCGACACCTGACGGTATGTATGAGTCAGAAATCTTGTCAAATCTGTCGAAAAGAAAATGGATGTTGTCACCACTTCATACCCCGCCTTTAGCCTCCATTTCCCGTTTGCTCTCCTCCAGAGCTTTCTGGAGCAGTGACTCGTCTCCCTGGCGACTGCGCTGCTCCTGTGGGAAAGACAAGACACATGGACACACGCCGTGGGGCCTCACGGGCGCTTTGGGCAAAACTCTCATACTATGCATACAAGATGAATGGACCGCTGAAAAGCGCACGGACACAAGGCTCTCCTCATGCATGCACGGTCTGGTCACACAAGCAATAACCAAGAACCTGAATGTGCGCGCGGGGCCTGAACCGGGGATTTCTGGGGCCAAAGAAGTTGAAGAGCAGCCAAGCTTTTAGTTCACTAAAGTCACTGAGCTGTTTTATTGTTCTCTTCTGGAAAAGTAGGAGAAAGAAACCAGGGAGCCGGGAAGTATAACGGGTGTGAAGGAGCAATGGCATTAAGTGAGGAGGGTGGGTTGTAACTGTCACCCTACGAAAGCCAAAGGTTTCGAGGGAAAGTCGAAAAAAAATGAATCGGATGGACAGCTCTCGAGGCCTTTTGTGAGGGGCGTTAACGACGACTACGGTACAAAGGGGAAAGCCTGCTCCAAGGCTCCAGATTGAGGGTGATTGTTTTCCCTTCGCCGCCCCGCACGGTGGCAGTCGGAGGGTTGGTACCTGCTGGTGCTCCTCCTTGCTCAGGCTCAGGGCGATCTGGAGCTGGGTCTCCTCGTCCATATCCAGGGCGGCGGGGGGACGCGGGGCCGGCTGTAAGCGCAATCAGCAAAAAAGGAAATCGCCATCAGTCAACCACTGACAATAGAAATTTAAAAAAAAAACAACTTTGCTGTTCTGATGAAAGGCATTGTATGCCGGGGCACTTTTGCGGGTCCTTCCACCCAAACAGTCAAGAGCGGGTGGGGACGGACGGCCAATCCCGCTTCCCCTCCTCTGATGGCTTTTGTTTTTACCAAAAACACCACAAGAGTTCAGAATCTCATAGTACTGATCTAAAAGGGTAAGAGGTAGAGTACTAGTATTTAGCAGAAGTGAAGGGTGAAGCCATATCCAATTAGTCTCCAATCGGTACAGAAGAAGGTGGAGGCCGAGGTGGAGGCCATTATGTGAAACCTGGAAAAAGAGATGTTAGTGCAGCAGAGATGCTGCGGCTTTCGCCACAAGTGAGCGACGCCTGAGCCCAGATTTGAGGGTTTTTTTTTTAGTTTTTTTTTAGCAGAGAGCACCAAGAGCGGCAGGGACATGCGAGACGGCATCCGTGGCCTTCTGTACCTTCTGGGCCTCCTCCTGGCTGAGATTCATAGCGATCTGGAACTGGGTCTGCTCGTCAATATCCACCGGGGGAGGCGGCTGGATGAAATACCGTCAATCGGCAGGAGGAATAAAGGGAATTAAGCTTTTAAAGCCTGACAATTCCCAATTCTTGCAAGCGTTTGGAAATCCCGGTACGGTCGATGCCCGTCAAGCTGCACAGAAACATTTAAATATACCGTACATGCGTGGATCAACTTATCAAAACATGTTCTTAATGTATAATTTTGGAATACAAAAAAATCACGACTTTGATGACAGAGCCGTTCCATTTCATGCAGCATCGCCTCACTGGCGCACGCTGTGCAGAGTCTCGTCCTTGCTGTGACCGGGGCGTGCCAAGGAGAGGATCAATGCGCACACATCCTGTCTAGGGCATCACAGCATCGCTCTCACGGATCGCTCAGCGCACCATTAATGACCGCGCTGGACGCAAGAGGGGATGATAATGCTTTCCTGTGAGGCTTCTGGGGGAAAATGCACAGTGGGTAATGTGGAGCGTCTAAGTGGGAGTGAGCCATGTTTACAACATTCCTACCCAGTATGGTGTCAGCAGCGGGACTAGGAAGCCTCTTTTTTTAATTTTTTTTTTTTACAGATGTTAAGTTCACGTATTAATGTGGATCAAAGGATTGCTCTGAGGTGTTTGTGTGTTGTTTTGGTTTTTTTTGTATGTGTGTGTTGTCGGGGGGGGTCGGGCGT
Organism: Zeus faber; assembly: GCF_960531495.2. Classification (NCBI taxonomy): domain Eukaryota; kingdom Metazoa; phylum Chordata; class Actinopteri; order Zeiformes; family Zeidae; genus Zeus; species Zeus faber. The sequence goes on from NC_137205.1 coordinate 18,421,639, forward strand.
CGCGTCTGTGTGTGTGTCTTTTTCTAAGACAGGGCGCGGTACCTTTTCAGTCTCCTCACGGCTCATGGCCAGGGCCAGCTGCAGCTGTAGCTCCTCTTCCCCACTGGTCTGAGGCCGGGCCTGCTCCATGTCCGGAGCAAGGCGGGGGGAGGAGGACGAGGCTGAAGGACGGGGAAGAGGTAAACGGGAGCAGGGGGGGACATTTAAAAATGCGTAAATATTTTAGAAAGGCGGCGGAAAAAAGCAAGGAAGCAACACTACTGGTCTGTTTTTTTTGGGGGGGTGGGGGATTTTGGACCGGGGCGTAGAAAGGGACTGGCACTGGTATTGCATGTTAATTCTGCGCTCCATTGCCTGTTGTTTCGGGGCCTTTGCTGGCATGGCTTGCCACGGTTTGTCTGACTCTGCCTACAAAGGGGAACAATGGTGTGTCTGTTTGTAGTGCTGGTGTGGTAGAAGGGGGGGGGCGGTGAAGGGAGGCCCATGTTACTACCCCAAATATTCTGGCCAGGTTCCACGACTCAGGTCCAGGTCCAGGATGGTGGGAGGTTGGCGGCGCACCAGTCTGGATGCCAGGGCCACGGCTCGGGGCGGACGGGGCTGAAAGAGGACGGCGGGGCACACGTCGGCACAGTGGGATCTCTGAACCCGATCGCTTTCGCTGTGATGCCCCTCAATGCGACCCACCGGGACCGGAACACAGCCGGCGATTAGCTGCCGCCAACCTCCCGACCTCCACCGGCTCCATCTACCAGAGACCCCAACCCGTGCTCCACCACTGTTTAACAAGATGAACTCTCCCACGGACCCTTCCTTAACATTTTGAGGATCACCATTTATCCCCAATAATAGATAAAGTTATTGTCCAGAGTAATCATGTACTAAAGTGTTGGTGTACAAATCATCCTGCATACAAGTGTATACACTGATCAGCCACAACCACTGGCAGGGGAAGTGAATAACATTGCTCATCTTGTTCCAATGGCACCTGTCAAGTGGTGGGATATATTAGGCAGCAAGTGAACAGTCAGTTCTTGAAGGTGATGTGTTGGAAGCAGGAAAAATGGGCAAGCGTAAGGATCTGAGCCACTTTGACAAGGGCCAAATTGTGATGGTTAGACGACTGGGTCAGAGCATCTCCAAAACGACAGATCTTGTGGGGTGTTCTCGGTATGCAGTGGTTAGTACCTACCAAGAGTGATCCAAGGAAGGACAACCGGTGAACCGGTGACAGGGTCATGGTTGCCCAAGGCTCATTGATGCACGTGGGGAGTGAAGTCCAGCCCGTCTGGTCTGATCCCACAGAAGAGCTACTGTAGCACAAATTTCTTAAAAAGTTAATGCTGCTATGATAGAAAGGTGTCAGAACACACAGTGCATCACAGCTGCGTGTGAGGCTGTGTAGCCACAGACCGGTCAGAGTGTCCATGTTGACCCCTGTCCACAACAGAAAGCACCTACAATGGACATGTGAGCATCAGAACTGGACCATGGAGCAATGGAAGAAGGTGCCTGGTCTGATGGATCACGTTTTCTTCTACATCATGTGGGGGTGAGGGTCCGATCCGATGGAGCATCTGTAGGATGTGCTGGAACAACAAGCCTGATCCATGGGGGTCCTCACAACTTCCAGGACTTAAAGGATCTGCTGCTAACGTCTTGGTGCCAGATGCCACAGGACACCTTCAGAGGTCTTGAGGAGTCCATGTCTCAACGGGACAGGGCTGTTTTGGCGCACAAGCGGGATTATTAGTGGTGGTTTTAATGTTCTGACTGATCAGTGTTTATTTAAGTGTTATATATTTAACTAATGATTTTTTTTTGTATTAATTTATTTTATTTTAATTATTTATTTCTCAGACTGTCAGGCTTTTTAAAATACTAGTCTGTAGATACGCACCAATAATCACCGTGAAATACACTTTGTTTATGTAAATACAAAATTAAAACATTTATGATTCTGAAATACGGTGATTTTAGACTTAGACATAGACATAGACCTAGCTCAAATACATGGAACACGCTAAACAGCCACAAAATCAGCACAAAAAGCCTTTTCCATATATTGAGGTACAATCACTTTTCGATGTGTGCCAATCTGAGATAGGTCCGAGTGACTTTCATCCCAAACAGTGAGTTGTGCATGAAATCCCGAGTGTGAAATCCCAATGACTTTTCGCTTGAACTCTTGATGAATGATGGCGATTTGAGGTAAGTGTCTTTTTGTGGTGTATCGTGTATTTATGACTCGGAGCAACAGTTAACAGTACAGGACCAGGGATCAGGGGGAGGGCCACAATATTCTGACCCCCCCCCCCCCCCCCCCCCAAAAAACCCCTGGGCATAAAAACAATCAATTCAGATTTTAATGATGATTTCATTTTTTGACTCTTCAGACGTCTCTTTATGTCTAGTGGTTAATGCACTATGGGGGGGAGGGTGGGGGGGGGGGTGCAGAGTTTGGAAGCGGTTTAAAGTAAAATATCTCCTGCTGTGATATTTGGCTCTCTGGCACCGAAAGAATGTCGCACAAACACGAGAAAGGAATGATACTGATAATGATAACAGCATCCGTTGTGGCATTACTACATAATTATTAGCTAATAAAGCACTGGAATTCGCTCTTACAAGACCATTAACCCATTGACCCTATGGGTCTCCCCTATTATTTAGTGGCTGAGCCAAACTCACTGCTGTAGCATAATTGTTATCCACCGCTGAACACGGTGCCCAGACCTGGTTTCGTCTGAGCGGCAGAAAGACAAAAAAAAAAATGGGGTCGCTCGCCTCCATTGTCGTTCCAGTTTAGCTGACGTGACTGCAAACGGGGAATGAGGGGAATGCAGATGTCCCACTATCCACGGGACCGAAATGAACTAACTGTTTCTGTGAACCTCTGAATTAAAAAGAAATAAACAGCCGGGAAGTTCTAACGGCCGGTTTAAACCCATTGACTGTCGACGAACCACCTGCGTCAACGTCAAGGAGCTTTGTCCTAAAATTGTTGCTTTTAGATGCTTTCTGTAGCTGAAAAAACAGTGTATTCATCTATACACATATCTCCTTGTTTAAAATCCTGCTTTAACCTGCAGTTTTCAATCGATCAATCAACAAATAAATGAATCAACAAATCAGTCAATAAATCAAGCAATGAAGCAATTAAACGATTAATCAATTCACAAATGAATTGATAAGTCAACCAATCAATTAATTTGTTAATCAACTAATCAACAAATCAATTAATCTATCTCTTATTCGTGAGATGTTGAGATATGTATTAACTTCAGATATTGTCATCTGGGAGGGCAGCACTTAGCCACCGTTACAAATTAAGCGTCGTTTTAACTGGGTATGTATCTACGATAAAGCTCCAAAAGGCAAAACTTCGAATTGCTTTAACTTAATAAATTAACAAGAGTGGCATCAAACAGATGGAGACATGTTTAAATACTGGATTTTCTTACGCATAGATTTGTCATGAAAATAGACCATAAGCTGACAGAAGTACTAAGTATTGGGTGTGCATGGTCGAAAATGCCCCAAATGGGAGAAAATAAGTTTGTATTTTTGCAAAAAGATGATAATAATTCACAACTACTGACAACACGTACACATGCATGAACACCTCCATTTCTTTCGATATTTCTTACAGTGGTAGGAGGACGGCGACCCTCTGGACCTGCCAAAGTCGTCTCCGTACAGCGCCGTCATGCTGGGCTGGCTGGTGCGGCGCCCCGGGTAGGGGGGCGGCAGCGACCCGGAGCCCATGGCCGCGGCGCCGCCCACCATGCGCTCCTTGGTCTTCACCGCCTGCATCCGCTCCTGCTTCAGCCGCTCCTCGTCCCGCACCAGCGTCACCAGCTGCTTGGCCTTCTCCCGCACGTTGACGCCCTGGTCGCGCCCGTCCCTGTCGGTGAACTGGAAGTCCCTCAGGGTCTGGATGGTGTAGATGTTCTCCCGACACTGCTGGGCCACGCGCTCCGAGCCCGTCTTGACCAGGTAGTCCAGCAGCGTCAGGGCCTTGTAGACGTGGCGCCAGTTTTTGCCGTGGTCGTTGAGCCGCTTCCAGATCATGCCCATCACCTCGGTGAAGGCCACCACGTTGAAGGTCAGGTCGGAGATCTCGGACATGAGCGAGCTGGGCGGGCCCCAGGGGTCGTTGGAGGTGGCCTCGCGCACCTTGATCTCCGCCTCCGTGTAGTTGTTCACCATGTTTTTCACCTGCCGGCGGAGCGAGGAGGTCTGCATGGCGGCGGGAGGGTTTGACGACAGTGTCTAGAGTGGAAATCTAACAGCCGGTCGGCCCCGCTTTGTTTTCCCAGGGGAAGGGAAGACGGTCGGTTTCGGGAAAGATGAGCTCGAGTGATAAGGGTCCGGCGGAGATACGTTACGAAGCTGTGCTGCTCTTGACGAGTTCAGTGAGATCCATCGGTACGTTCCCGCTGGAAAAAGAAATGCACCTGTAAGACTCATCATCAATTCATTGTGGAAAGGAGAAAGAGAACTGGAAACCTGCTTGAACTACCAATGAAACACCTTCTAGTACTGGGAACAAACCAAGCTATTGCAACTCAACTCTCCCTCGCTCTGCTGTCCATTCAGGTTTTAAAGGTATGTAGGGGCTCCGCTCAGCGCCTCCCAGCAAATGTGAAACACAACACCCGGGCTCGGTTTTCCTTCGGGAGAATCCGACAGCCCCGCTGCGAACTGCGGGCCCGTACGCCCCGGATCTCTGACGGGATTATGGTCATTGCCCAAAAATGGAATTTCATGAGAGGGTTTTTCCTTTTCAAACTGCAAAGCAAATATTACATTCAGAGCTGGATGGAAAGTAGGAACTATACCAAATCTGCCGGTTGGGTTTTTTCTGTAAGTGTTATCACAAAGGGAGGGACCTCCCCATCCCTTTTTTTTTTTGTTGTTTTTATAGCCTGATTGCATCACCACACCGCGGTAGAAGGCCTGTAAGCATTGGAGCTATGAACAAAACGCCCCCAGGCGACAAACCAGTTTAACTCTTAGTCAGATGTAAACACTCATTCATTAGAATACTAGAAACTTAGCTTTCATTCTACTAATAGTACACTTGTTTATCCAATGCGGTGTTCAGTAAATTGCTTTACAGACTTACATTACTACTTATGTTACTGGAAAGCTGGTGGAAGGGTTGACCTCCGGTCGAGTTCAGTCTCGTTTTAAGCGAATCGTTTAGCTGCAGAGCCGTGCAGAATCCACCCACGGGCGCTGAATAAGCCTTTGAAACGTGCGTTTGCATCTACGAAAACCGAATGGGGATGAGGTGACAGTACCTTTGCTAGAAAAGGCCACGACGCCGACTTTCCGAGCGATTTCAAACCCAAAATGTAGGCTACAGAACATCAATATGGTGAGTGTCACCTAGAAAGCAGATCCAGGTATATTGTGTTTAAACCACGAGGACTAAAACGTGGTTCTTCTGATTAAATATAGGCCTGACACAAGGCTCATAGACAAAAAAGGGTACTTTAAAATACCCTTGATTTGTCTATTTATATTCCAATTACAAGAACGGTAATAGTGTAGTCATGAGCAGGAATAGCCAAAACGAAAAATTATTTTAGCACAACAGCTGACCTTATACTTAAAAGCAACAGCGCACACAGCTGCTTGCCAACTATATTTTTATGGTACATGTAACTGTCGTTGCAGAGTGTTTCGTGAATCAACTGCAGAGCGCAGGCTCAGTCTGAAATGGCGCATGCATGGGATATCCACTAAAAAAAAAAGTGTCATCGCAACTAACTGAAGGAATTCTGAGGGACATATGGAGGGATGAGTGAGGGGAAGATTGCATTGGGCCTCCGGACTGATTCAGATTAAGTAGATTCCGATTCTAGATGCTTCCATTATGGTCGCATTCACACTTCATAAATTATTAAGGGGCCAGGCTAGAGCTTTGCAGAGCATCTCCACTGAAGCTCCATGCAGACACCCATTCACAAACTCCCAGATGTGAGGGATGATGGAAAAGGGGACACACACACACACACACACACACACACACACGCACACACACACACACACACACACACACACACACACACACACACACACACACACACACACAGGCAAAGGTGTTTTATATAGCCTTTACAAACAAGATTAGTTTGGGATTATGTAGATTTAAAAGTTTAAATGTGTCCTGGCGAACCCAATGTCCTATTAATGCTGCTGGGTGTTCAGGTGTGTTGTCCTTTAAACCGCGCGCGCACACACAACACACACACACACACACACACACACACACACAATATCCATGGGCGAGAGCAGTGGATGGTGGTGCCCTTGAACTACTGTGACTGAGGTCACAATAGTTTCCTGTTGAATAATAAGTGATTAAAGTGGTTTCTCTAATATTGATTTCCAAATATCTGCACTGTCAAAGGGCCTAAAGTGACAATTATATGCTACGAAAATTGGAACTGGGCCCTAGAGTGTTTCAGCATGTAGCCTTTTATTAATGACAAAGCCCGTATATTACAAATGTGTCTCATAATAATAATAGTAATAATAATAATAACAGTAATAATAATAATAATCAACTACTACATGAAAGTATCTTGAAACGCTTTTATTGTCCCAAAGGGAATGAACCCACAGCGCACGTTGCGTCAAATGAAGCGATCCGACAGCGGTGACTCAGCTCTTGACTCCTAAAGTTGGGACTGAACTACCTTCCGACAATCACACACACACACACACACACACACACACACACGCACACACACACACACAAATAATGAACACTAATGAATCACGGCGATCACACCGGACGATCCGCAGGTTTACCTCCGACGTCGCGCGTCCCAACTCGGGGACTCTTTCCACGCAGGAAACGCCTCCTTTCGACATCCTCCGGGGTGATGGGGTGATGGGGTGGGGGGGTGGTGGTGGTGGTGGCGGTGGTGGGACGGAGGGGGTAGGAAGAAAAAAAACAAAAAAAAAAAACAAAAAAAAAACAACAACAAAGAAATACTAGAAAATAGGATGGGAGAAAGAAATGATCCGATCAACGAGAAGGAAAAAGGCGCTGGGTGCGCTCGGCCCCCTCCGAAGTAAAACGCGCGGCGGCGACTTTCCGCCCCGCGCCCAACTTGCTGGTGCGGTCGCGGTAGAATAACAGTGGACGGTGCGGGGAACAGGGTGGCTCCGCCCCCCTCGGATGACGTCATGGTGGGACGGTCCGGGGGAGGGAGGGAGAGAGAGGGGGGGGAGGGAGGGAGAGAGAGGGGGGGAGGGAGGGAGGGAGGGAGGGGGGGGGGCGCAGAGTCACACTTAACTCGCTCGCTGCCGGAGGGGCGCGGCGATCCGTCGAAGGCGGCGGACGTCGGACAAATCGGTCCGCTCCCCCCCCCCCCCCCCCCCCCCCCCCCCGATTGGAAAAAGTTGGAAAATTCCCAGATGGGGTTTTCTGAAAATAACAGACCTGACCACGCCAGCCACGTGGCAGCATACGCCATTAAGTTATTTCTGTTATTATTATTATAATTATTGTTGTTGCTTTTTTTTTATTACTATTAGAACACACGTCTAGATTCAAGATTCAAGATTTTTTATTCGTCACATACATATACATACTTTCACACATATATGCAGTGAAATGTGATGCAACGCACCCGGTGACAGCACACAATATGTCCTAGGAAAAAATACAAATAAAAAATGTCTTTCTAATAGGCCGACTAACTGACTCCGACTAACTGATACTTATAGAATAAAATAAAAATATATAGAATAAAATACAATAAAAATAAAATGGAATAGATAGAGGGAATATGCCTATGTATGTACAGATATGTGCATTAAAGTGGCATGGGAATTAAAGTGGCATGTGAATGTGAATGGAGTGAGGTAGTGTTTGGGATAATACAGCAAAACTAACTTCGATTTGAACTACTCTGCACTTGTATCTCCTGTAATGGTGCTTACAGAATTCGAAAGCCTAACCCATAAACACAACATCGCGCCGGGCATCCGTGTTTTCCCGAAACATAAAAGACAATCGAACACATTTAGCTGAGAAGCGGGGACTATGGACTAGGATTTATCGATTTACGTTATCGTTGGAAGGCAGCATAACAACAGCTTGGTTAGGGTTAGGATATCAATCCAGTAGTCCTTTGGGGGGATCAATTTGCGTGTGGTCTATCTCGCCCGGATTCAGACGAGATGGTCAATACCAATTTCATCCTTGTGTTCCCAGTACCAAGGTGGTGCCCGTGCCAACTGTGTTAGCCCAATGCATGGCTGCAGAGGGGATCAGCTGGCCTGTGCGACGATTAAAGATTCTCCTTCTTCTCCCTTTGAAATTTTGGAAATACGCCTTCCAGCGTTTCAAAATCTGGAGCAAGTGTTGGAGGGAGGGCCGGGATCAGAAACGCAGCTCCGCTTTTCACGGCGGCTGGTGTAAGCGTGACAGGGCCCTGGGTTCCCCAAACCCGGGTCTACAGCCCCATTAAGGCTATTCCGCGTAATTGCAGGGGGTCCGCAGCGCAGAACACATTTACTCCACTCCACTACCAATGGTATTGGTTTGTTTGTTGTCAGATTCCCAGAAAGCGTCATCCCACTTCCTTTCGTGCAGCCTCATCATCTCATCATTAGGTCCTTACTCCGTCTTTACTTATTTATTGAAACAAATGGGTTGTTTTATGTCACATACTTATGAATAATACAAACCTGCATCTTTGTCTTTTCTTACCCGGGGGAAACATGTCAGTCATATGTGCTTCGTTCATCAAAAAATTCTTCTTAAAAAATGTTGCTGTTGTTTTTTTACCCAATCAAGCCTAATCCATTAACTAATGTCCTAATTAAAAAGCAGAAATGATACGGAGAATTTATGGGAAAGGGCACTAAAGGCTTTCCCTCACCCAGAGGCCCAACCTGCGAGAGCTGATCACATGATCTTCGACAGGAGCGAGCAGGATATTCAGGAAATACCAGCTGCTCCACCTTGAAACAACAATGGACTGGAGCAAACAATGGAGCGCTGCGGAAAGAAACCAAATTCAACCAAATGGCGGAGAAGGAGAATTAAATAAAGAATGGGACGAGCTTTTTCCCGTACATTGATTGATAACTTTGTGTGTGTGTGTGTGTGTGTGTGTGTGTGTGTGTGTGTGTGAGAGTCACAGCTCCTCTCCTTGTTACTTTATCTCGAGTTGTGTAAATTCTAACTTTAGTCCCCTCCCTCCCTCTCTCCCTCCCTCTCTCCCTCACTCTCTCCCTTTCTGCGTACCTAGTTATCTCTGAAGAGAAATATCTATAATCTGTACTGACCTGTGTTTTCCTATGGTTTGTCTATATATATATATATATACTTTTTTTTTTTTTTGGTTCCCTCGTAATCAACTTTCTGTGACATGACTAACTGAAAATAAAGGAACCTTAGAAGTAAAAAAAAAAAAAAAAAAAAGAGTCTCTCTCTCTCTCTCTCTCTCTCTCTCTCCCTCCACCAATGTCTATTTCCCCTAAAACAGTGGATATTCTTTGTGTCCCAACAAAGGCGGTCTGGTGTTATTGCAGAGGGAGGGGGGTGGCGCACGCTGGCAAGGTCTGGTGGGCAGGAAGGGACGGGATGGGGGGGGGTGGGGGGGTGGAATACACGCTCAGAAACACCAGGTACAACTGCAGCACAGTACTTCCATGACGTCACAGTGATAAGGAAACCAAAGCGGTGCATGTGTGGATGAGCGCCCCATCCCCAAAAACCACTGCGTGTGAGCAGTGAAGGCAAGCGCAGTGAAGCACTTTCAGACTGTAATGTGACCAAGGGCTTTAAAAAAAAAAAGAAAAAAGACATGAGTTTAAGCGAGCATATGGATACGGAGGCCGATTTTATTTTTATTTTTTTGTAAAAAATGTAAATAAAATGTAACGGAGAAAACACCCCTGCTTGTTAGATTGGAGCCCTGGTGCATGCATGTGTGTGTGTGGTGAGAGGGAATAAAACAGCTTGAGGCCACGCTGTACTTCTTCTCGACCTGTATCGCTTTGCCGCCCTCTGGCGGGTTCGTCTTAAAAGTGTCGTTGTGGCGAGGGAGAAGGATGGAAAAGGATTGCGTGGCGAAAACCTCTCCTCACGTTTTGGGAGAGGAAATGTCTTCATTTATTCGTTGAATTAATTGCTCGTGTCGAAGATTTCCATGGAGAAAATCTTGTGGAAAAAAGGGGAATTATAGAATGTATTATATTATATAATATACGACTACACCAACAGAGTTACAATATAACACACACACACACACACACAGATTATTTTTTTTTCATCCACACATCCGCAGCTTTGATTTATACATATATTCAAGATTCAAGAGGTTTATTTGTCACACACACACACACACACACACATACGTGTGTGTGTGTGTGTGTGTGTGTGTGTGTGTGTGTGTATTATATTGTTACTCTGTTGGTGTAGTAGTATATTATATTATATAATAGATTCTATAATTCCCTTTTTTTCCACAAGATTCTTACCAGTGAAATCTCCGACATGATCAATTAATTCAATGAATAAATGAACACATTTTCTTCCCAAAAGGTGAGGGGAGGTTTTCGCAATACAATCCTTTTCCATCGTGAAGCGTTCCCCGCAACACTCAGAAGACAAGTGTCTGACAAAATGCGGTCTCCATGGCATCCACATACCAGATACACCAGCCAATAGCATTTGTGCAGTTATGTGGCCTCCTTTTCATCCAAAGTGCCCTTGGAAAAGAAAGAGAAACGCGTTGTTCAATAGAGGTTGGCCTAAAATAACCTCTCCCTCCTTTGGCAAGGTTCCTGTCTCCATAATAGCCCTGCATCTCAAAAACCTCTGGCTCAACCAACAAGTCATCCTTTTAATTTTATTTCATCTATTCTTACCAAGGTCAGAGATCCAGGATTGTTTTTCATCACTCACGTGATGGATGCATTGACCGTACCTGCCGAACAGATATTTTGGTATGTTGGGGGAAACGGTTTATTTGAAAAGAAAAATGCCATTCAGTCAATAAATTAACAGAAAATCCCAGAAAAAGCGAAATTGTTGTTGTGTTGGGTGCCGGGACAGTTGCCTAAAACTATAAATGTAATTTAGATTGTGAAGCGCAAATTTATTACATACGTATCATTTTTCAAAATAACGAAGTATTATGAAAATATATTTTGTAATAAAGAGAATCGGGATCATTCTATTGTAGCTGGTGATTCATAGGGCACCAAACGAGCTGTTGCCTCTTCACAGCAGAGCATTGCCGAGCTGAAGGAGCCAAATGGGCTTTGGAACAACCAGAACAGTTCGTACTTGTGAAATAACACTCACAACTGGAACAGACTGTGTGACTTTTCCACCCAGTGTTCCAATTTTTTTTTATTTTTTATTATTGGTACAGCAAATTACAAAAAATATCATGCACGCGCCACACCAGATTATAAAGTGCCAAAGGCTGTAAATGGGGGGGGGGGGGGGGGGGGTAAATAAAGACTCACCATTCTTAACAGCAATTATACATTTCTCATTCCATTTATTTATTTTTTGCTCATATGCTTTAGACATTTCCCCCCACATATGCTTGCGGAATTTGGCTTGATTTCTAGTATTCTTGGTGAAGGTCTTACAGCGAACCCTAATAACGCATAAATAAATTCCATTTAGATCGAAGAATGAGGCGTGTGCCATTTATCGGACAGGACGAGCCTCGTGAACAGAGCCGCAGCGGAGAGCCCAAACCAATGGGAATGAAACGTGTATTGGCGTAAGACGCTATAAAAGGAGCGCGGTTTACATGTGGATCTCTGTGACGCAGTGTCCGCGCCTGACGTGCGCGCCTGGTATAAGAGGGGCCGCTCGGAGCCGTTCGAGCGCAGACACGCAGAGACGAGTGCGCCGGTCACGAACCCCGGGAGATGCTCTGAAAATGGAGGCGAACGCAAACGAGAAGGCGTACCTCTCCGTCAGCGGCGCCCCCGAGTCCGGCTCCGGGCACCGGCAGTTGCGCGCGGCGGCCGGCGCCGGGAAGAAAGCCCCGCGGCCTCCAAAAAACGCCGGCGTGTGCCCTAAGTCCTCCCCGTCGCCGAGCCCCGTGCGCGGGGGTCTCCGCAACAAACCGCCCGCACCGAACTCCGGCGTGAGGGTGTCCGGTCTATCCAAGGCCGGCGCCGGCATCATCAAGACCGCCCGGGCGCGATGGAGACACCAGGAGAAGACAGGTGGATCCCCACCCCCGAGCGCGATCGATCAGCGACACCCGCCCAAGCCGTCATTTGGCGGGGAGACGCGCGACAGCCCGGCCCCGCCGCCCCTCTGGCCGCAGGCCAAGCCCAGGAACTGTCGGCGCATCGTCGTTCTCGGCGCGCCCAAAGTTGGCAAAAGCAACATCCTCCTGCGGTTCTTGGGGAAGGACTTTGAGAGGAACCACGTGCCCACGGATGAGGACTTCCACCGAAAGGTGTACCGCATCCGAGGAGAGGTGTACCAGGTCGACCTCCTGGACGCTGCGAGGGAGAGGGAGTTCCCGGCGAAACGGAGGCTGTCCATCCTGACGGGTAAGGACCATTGACCAAAAAGCATTTTCAATCCAAACGGATGGTAAATTTGAAGTAAAATATCATTCTCCCAATGACGTCATGGTCTAAATGTGCATTTTCTTTTCATTGCCAGGTGACATCTTCCTGCTGGCCTTCAGCCTGGATGACAGGGATTCGTTCCGGGAGATGCGCAATTTACGTGCAGAGGTCAAGTCTTCCAAGACCAAGTTGATGAAGTTAAAGGACAGCTCCAGGGTGCCGATTGTCATATGTGGGAACAAGGCAGATGTGGGTGCGGGGCGAGTCGTTAGTCGTGCAGAGGTCAGTGAAGGTCTCGGCGAGGGGGCCGCCTACTTTGAAACATCTGCCAAAGACGCGACGGGACTGGAGGAGATGTTCCGGGCGCTGGTCTCACTGGGCGGACTGCCCGAGGAGGTCCAGCCCACCCAGCACCAGACGCTATCCATGCCCACCTACCAGTCTCTGTGCACGGACCAGAGGGACCACGGGATCAGGACCAGGGACAGGAGAGAGACCAGAGGACCAGGGCTCGCGGTCTGTCCTCTGGCGCGTCGGCCAAGCTTCAACAGCGACCTGCGCCTGGTGCTTGGATCAAGCACTAGGCAGAGCAAACCTGGGAAGTGTCAGATTCAATGAATTGTGACGCTTCCCAAAAACACATTGTAGTAGTATGCTACAATATCATATGATGTAAGGAGTTATACTCCTCTAGCATCTGGCTGGACCGGTGCATTACCATAGCTATTGTGATTTTTTGTATGCATTTTTGTATATCATAATGTATTAGGTCCATGAATAAAAATCTCTTTGTTATCTGTGGGTTGTCGACTTTCTTCTTATCCAAGTGTCACCTCACAATGATGGAGGTTGAATATTTTTTGGCAGACAGTACAGCGCGGGTGGGAAACGAGTAGCTGACTCAAGAGATGCATTGTTATGTATTTCATCGGACATAACCACATAGTACAATGTTCAAAAGGCTGGTGTGCAACTTCTGAATCAAGGCAATCAGGTATATAAATAAACCAAATATATTGGGTGTACCATAGAAATAAACCATAAGTTAAAAGATGAACTGACTTTGGTAAAAAATAAATTATGTTTATTGGCGTTTCAAGTATAACAGGGCAAGGTTATATTACAAATATTATTCTACATGAAAAAAACATTTAATACAAATATTTATACATGTGTCAATTATATTAATCATAAGCAACAACAAAATTATATAATAATATAAAATAACAAATATAAAATAAGTAGTATATTAGTTACATCATTCACCGTCTTTCATTTCTGATCATCGGTCACAGGGTGGCTCTTTTGACTCTGACTTGACTTGGTTTTCCAGCGCCAATAACAGAGTTGGCAGCAAACTGTCCAGTAACGCCAGTCCACCCCAAGAACAACGTAAACCCCTGGAGTCGTGAGGAGAGAGATTCCGACCAGAGACCGATCAGAATACGAGACGAAACACGTGTTTTCCCCATATTCTCTGGTGAAAACACCAAATTTTCATCCAACAAGCCCTTATGAATGCTAGTACCTGTCATCAAGAATTAGGTGTCCGCTCAGTAGCAGCTCTTTGACATCCATCGACGACCCAAACACTTTGTACAGATCCGCTTCAGAGGAGAACAGCTGCCAGTGCTGTAAAAAATGATTCACTTATATTTATCGAAAGAATATGAATATAGTTGTCACCTGTGCGACTATTAATGATACAATATCAACACAGCAGTTCTATTTATTACATCATTAGAGGAGTGCATCACCGTGTGCCCCCAATGCAGAGGCTCATGCGCTCCGAGAGGGGTTGCCATGGCAACACATTACATCCAAACACTGCTGCATTGATGATTTGTCCCCGTTGTGCTGTTTGCACACAAGTGGCTCTTTGCACTGACTCACCTGGTGAGTAATGCCCCGAGTCATCCTCAGTCCCATCGCCAACACCTCCTCCAAGCTGCCAAACACACATTCTTCATCAGAGAACATCACGACCCAAAGGCGGTGTGAAAAAATGCCCGGCCGCTCAAATACAAACCGGTACTATGCAGCTCATACTGTGTTACGTTGCATTTCGGTGATTCTTTGGGTGGTTGAACGTATGTTACGCGAAGCTGTTTTATTTTTAGCAATGACCATAAATGAACCGGACTGGCGGGACCCGACACGTTGTAAATACGAGACAGGCAGACGACCAAGCAGGCGGACAAGCACAATAATGAATAAAAGCCTAAATATATAGAGGTCGGCCTGTCATAGAGAAAATGTATTATCTGGACTAAGACCAGCACTAAGACCAGACAGAGGTATTGGTGCCGAGGTGGAGATGAATAGCCCTTAATTACTATAGTCTAGGACTTCCTAGTCCAGAACTAACTCAGAGAGGCATTTCTAAATTCTGGATCAATCTAAGTATGATTATCTTAGTCCTGGTGTGGATTAAACCCCTTCTGCGAAACCACACCTTAGTAATATATGTTATATAAACAGATATTAAAGCCCTATCAGTCCAACTCACAGCCCAAGGTGAGTGAGTGGGATCCTTCTCCGTGTTCCGTGGCCCCTGTGCCGGACCTCTTGCATCCACGCGTCAGGCTCCAGGGTCTGGGTCCGGGCCTCCCGAACTACACCCCCTTCGCCCAGGGGAACAAAGCGTCCGTGGGCACCTGTTGCAGAGAAGGGACCCTTTGTTTGTTAAAGCTGATGGCAGGGCCGCACATGATGTTTATGCCACACACACACACACCCACACACACACACACACACACACACACACACACACACACACACATATATATATATATATATCTCTCGTAAATAACTTCACTGAACTGATATAATCTTTTACCTGGGCCCACACCAAGGTACTGCCTCCCTTTCCAGTAGTTTGTGTTGTGATGACTGATGGCGTTCTACACAGAACACACAATGTAGATCATCATTACAAGTGTGTTATTACAGTATTCCTTCTAAGTTACACATAACATCGCACATCCTAAAAATGTCCTCTGCTTGCATTATCTTTTGGAATATAAACTTATTTCTAGTTCACACACACACACACACACACACACACACACACACACACACACACACACACACACACACACACACACACACACACACACACACACACACACACACACACACACACACACACACACACACAATTTTGATGCCCCCCTGCAATTCCTTTAAAGACCATTAAGGGGCAACAGACCCCAGTTTGAGTTTAATGATTGGTGTTTAGCTGAGAATCATTTCGAAGTTATTTGCAAATCATTCTTTATGGCGGAATCAAAGCTGGAATTGGATTATGGGTCAGAGAACGGTCTTCTGAACTGAGGACTCACGCGTCGGGCAAAGTTCGACACCTCGTACTGCTCAAAGCCGTGCTGGAGGAGAATCCTCCTGGCGGCCTGGTACATGGCGGCGGCGACTTCCTCGGCTGGCAGGGTCAGCTGCCCGCGCTCCGCCTGTTTAAAAATATGGGTCCCCCTCTCCAGGGTCAGCTGGTACAGAGACACGTGGTCGTCGCACACGCTCATCAGCTCGGCCAGCTCGCGCTCCCACCGCTCCAGACTCTGCCCGGGCCGAGCGAACATGACGTCCAGCGACACTCTGCCGGGGCAAAGCCTCCGAGCCTCGGCCACGGTCTGCAGTGCATGCTGGGAGCTGTGGTCCCTCCCCAGCAAGGCCAGGTCCTCATCCCGCAAAGACTGAGCGATTGAAAACAGTACAAACATCATTTAAAAACCATCCCGGGTCTCGATTTACAACACCAAGCACATATTTTACATGGCATAACCCAGGTCGTCGGTCCCTAAATGACTTTGTTTTGTACGATGTACGAGAAATTTGTCTCTACATTAATGAAATGTTACAGAAGCAAAGCTGAAAAGTGTAGTGTACTTCAAGGGAAAATTTGAGAATGAAATGCAGAACTTGAAAGTTTTTATGTGTATTTACGAGTGCAGATTCTAATGGACGCAATATAGTCATTTTAGCAAAAAGTCAACATACACAGCATTTTATCACATACTTTAATGCATAAAAAAGCTTGCTCAAGACAGGGAGAATCAGGAAAGCCAATTTACACTGGTATGGTCTTTTAAGGTGTCGGAAACGTGATTGTATATTCATGAATCAGTCGGTTTCAGAATCCTCTCGGATTCACAAAAGTAGATGTCACTCATCCCGGCTGCCCTCAGTCTAAACTGCGTAGGGTGTGTTTTGTAGCATCATTCACCTGAACACCGATGGAGAAGCGGTTTATTCCCGCATGGACAAAGTCTTCCAGCCTGGACATTCCAACGGGAGTGGGATTGACCTCGATCGTGACCTCGGCCTCGTCTGAGAGGTGAGCGTGTCTGGAGATAGTCTCCAAAACTGCAGCGATGGTTGAGGGCTGGGCCAAGCTCGGAGTTCCGCCGCCGAAAAATACAGAGGTAATACTGGAAAGAAACAACAACAACAACAACAACAACAGAAAACATGACAGCTAGTCAGAGCAAGCATTGTTCTCATGGACACATCTAGAAAAACCAGGTTGCACTGCCACCTTCACCCCAGCCTACCTCCACGCCTTTATTTACCTCAAGTTGTATATACAGCATCCCTCACTTTTGTAAATATATTACTTGGCTGTTACATACATAAACGGATACTCTTTGCATGATTTTATTTTTTTTTACCTTATTTGTACATTTGTGAATTGCTGAGGTTTGTTGCTATTTTCTTTTGGTTTATTATTGCATTATTGCTGAAATTTCCTTCCGGGGAATGGGGCGATATCATTTTTTTTATAGTCAATTTTTTGATAGATCACTGCAACTTTTATGCATTCTATTTTTTTTTTACTTCATGCATTCTATGTCATTTTATAAAGTGTTTCCTTACACTTTGTCTTAATGATTTTTATGTTTTATGTAAAGCACTTTGAATTGCCTAGTTGTTGAAATGTGCTATACAAATAAACGCATAGAGACTTGTAGATAGATACTCGTAATATTCGTTTTGCTATTATTGTATATGCGTGTTACTATGATGTTTTATTTGACTATATTGTGACTATGCATAAGAAGTTCAAAAACAACAATATTCGCTCCCACGCTGCTTTGTTTTTCTTACAGTCATTAAAAACCGTGAGACGGCGAGCCGCGCGGGGTCGTACCTGGCGACCCGGCTGAGCCCGAGCAGGGTCTCGGTCTCCCGCTGCAGACACTCGGCCATCGCGGAGTCCCCGGAGTCGCCCCTGGACCGGTACTTGTTGAAGTTGCAGTAGGTGCATCTCCTCAGGCAGTAAGGCCACTGCAGGGACACGGACGGAGGGAGGGAGGGAGGGAGGGGGAGCCGTCAGACCACAACCCGTTCGCAGGACGGGTTCGCTCGGCGTCCACTTACGTGCACGTAGACGGAGGCCTGTTTGAGGAGCCGCGACGGTTCCGCGGGTCCCGGTTCTGTCCGCGTTGCCCTCGCGGCCTCAGCGCAGCAGCGCCGACCGCTGCCGACGCCGAAGCTCTTCGCCGCCCCGAGCGACACGCGTCTCAGCATTGTTGTCGCACTCATTTGACTGTATAACGACCTTGATTCAGCGCCTTTCTATTTCATTTTTGGCTTCGGTCGACGGTCACTCCCTAACCCTTAATCCCAGCCACCGACTCGCAACACGAGACGAATCGTTTCGACTAATTTAGTGCAGATTTTGCACCTTTGTTTACGTTTTAACATTGTTTAATGAAGCTTCCATGACGCCCCAACAACCTCTCTTTCTGCGTTGATGGCGGTTGACAAACCAGCTGTTTGGTGCATGAAGGCCACCTACTGGACTGGAGTGTGGAGCAGGCGACTGGGCAGAAGAATCAAATAAAACAAAACAAAATAAAATGGAATAAAATAGAATAAAATAAAACAAAAGACAAAAATATGACCATAACAATTGTAATTATAGTAATAAATATATAACGAATAATAACAATATATTTATAAAAGACCGGCAAAAGCCAAGCAAAAACAGAAAATTAAAGAAAATAGATAGAGAGAATAGATAACAATGAATAATATCTTCAAGGTCATTTTTTGTCAGTTGATAATGAGTTGACAATAATAAGTTGATATATGTAATGATGTTTTTTTGCTCAATGCTCTTTCAAGAATACCTGCTAATGAGATTGTACGTTCTTCTTCCCTTTAAGTGATGTAAAGGAATTATATAGCTGCCTACTGTAGCCCCTGTATCCATACAGTGCCTGCATGACCTAAAAAAAAAAAGAATGCCACTTCTGCCTTGTTTGTTATACACATTGGCCACGCAGTGTTGTAATTAGAATTTTCATGATTGCAAATGAAGTAAAATGACCAAAAGGACATTACAAATGTATTACATGTGATATGAAATAAAATAGTATTTCATTAAATTATGTCTATTATCGACAACATTTAACTTTTACATTCGTATTTAAATGGTTACTGATGTTCAACTATTGCCATCTATATTGAAGGATCATTGGAGGCTGAATCAAACATGAGCCTCTGTTTTTAGGCAGTGGCAGAACACCAAGACCCTATTACATTTGGAATACAAATAGTCCCCTCTTTCCACAGGATCAAAGTTGCTTAATGAGATATTGATTTCCCTGATACCAAGCAAAATACTGTCTGTCTGTTATTATGAAATGAACCTCATATGAGCTACTGATCATGTGCCTGCACATATTAAATAAGAGGTTGATCATTTTTAAATAAAGCTTACAATATGGTCAGACGGTCTATAAATGTTATACCAAAAAAAATGTACACAAACTGCATTTTATCAGGTTTTTCAACATTCTTTTGACTCTTTTGGGCTTCATCCACAGTAACGTAAGAGACTAGAAACAGTGAGTTGTGCCACTTCACTGCTCCCTCAAGAGTGAAGGCCAAGCTTTCGCTCTGGATGTATGGCGGCAATTGCAAAAAGTGGTTCAATATAAGATATTACATTACCATTATCCAAAACATGTTTATAAATATACACTGAGACATGTGGGACTGTAATGTGACTTTTCCTTTAAGATGAATCGTACAAGAGAAGAATGTTCGAACACATGCAAATGTGGCATTCCTGAACTGTTTTGTTACCATCTGTAACGAAGAATGTCGTCCCCCAGTTTATACACAGCTCCCGTATGCACGTGGACTTACGCAACAACGTGTGAAATGCGTCACGAACCTTATTTATTCAGTCATGAATACTCATTTTAGAGGTCATTCAGTGTGATGTCTATGCCGCAGCTCTCTGCCCCCAGGGCTTTTTCCACCTAATATCAAATCTGATACACAGCTACCCAATCAACAGTGAATGAGAGAGCGAAAGAGAGAGAGAGAGAGAGAGAGAGGGGGACGGACAGACAGAGAGAGTGAGAGAGACAGAGACAGAGAAATGCAGTGATATGTTTACACCCTTGTTGCCCAATCAAAAGCTTTAGAAAAAGTACACACAGTGAACGACTGAATTCTTGTATGTAAACCTGACCGATGGACAAAAGAAAGAAGGGTAAGTTCCCACATTTTATGCAACCTGTAAAATATAAACGTAATAAGAAAGGTCTTTAAGTGCAGGTACAGTAATTTGTTCATTTAGAAGTACATACAAACTTGGTGGTAGGTGAAAAAAACATAGAAAATATGTTATATACAATTGTTGAGCCTGGCCTGGATTTTCTTATCTCATCCCAAATGAAACCGAGCTTCACTCTTTCACAGCCGCCGCAGTGGAACTGAGGATCCTGGTGGTGGGGAGCAGCGGACCGTCTCAGTTCCTGCTGACCAACGCCATACTCGGGAGGCAGGAGTTCTCCGAGGACGTCGTCAGCATTCCGGGAAGCAGCAAGAAGACGGGAGAGCTGGCCGGTAGGCGCGTGGCCGTGATCAACGGCCCGAACATCTACGACAAGGACATATCCAAAGCCAAGAGAAAGATGGAGCTGAAAAGGTCCAAGTGCTTGTCCGTCCCCGGTCCCCACGCCCTGCTCGTGGCGTTTGACCTGGAGAAGATCTCCCCCAATGACATCAAGACGCCCAAGTTGGTGATGAAACGCTTCGGGGAGAGCTGCCTGAGCCACTGCATCGTCCTCCTGGCTTACGAGGGGAACCTGGACAGGGGCACCCTGGACGACAGGGTGCTGAGGACCGACTGGCACCTGAAGGAGCTGGTGGAGAAGTTTGGCGGACGCTTCCAGGTCTTCGACAAGAACTGGAGGAACCGCGGCCAGGACAGGGAGCTGCTGCAGAAGATCGAGTGGATGGTGGCCTCCTCGGGAGGGAGCCACTTCTCCAGCGGAACCTTCCACAGGGCGGAGGCCTGCGTGAAGAGGGAGGAGAGGAGGCTCAAGAAGCAGAGGCGGTCAGAGACGGAGAAGGCGCTGAAGGGGCTGGAGAAGCAGCACCGGGGCGAGGAACTGCGCCGCCAGAAGGAGACCTATAACTCCGGCGTCAAGGCGGAGATCAGGGCCAAGGCGGAGATGGACAACGACTGGCTCCGAACGTCCCTGGCCAGGGGGCTGGGGACGGGCTTCACTGCCGGGGCGGTGATGGGCGCCCTGGTGGGGGCGGTGGAGGGGCCGTGGGGCATGGTTCTGTACGGGGTGATAGGCGGCGCGGTGGGCGGCGCGGCGGGCGGCGCGGCGCAGGTGGCCACGGAGTACCTGGAGGACAAGGTCGCCCCTTCGGCCAGACTCAACTTCAACTCAATCTTCATCAACCGCTTCTTCACATCCGCACGTCTGTGACACAAGGGGCGTTCTCCCTTTTTTGCTTTGTTTGTTGAACAATCGCGCTGAATCAACGTGGAAAAGGAGGCGGCTGCATATCACGTTCTATTTGTATATAACTGTTCTTTGAGAAACGTTTTGCGTCAATACCATATGAAATATTCCCGCGTGAGACACTGACACTGAGGCATTAACGGCCTGGGCACCGCCATTTTGTTCACCAAAAACTACACGCAATAAAACTGCGACTCAAACTTCCAATCGACAGAAAGTCAAACAGCCACGGCTTGCAGTTCAGCCGGAGCGCTTGCCCTGCTGCGCCACCCGCCCCTCCATCGGCGCTGCCCTCCGGTAGCGCAGCAGGGCGGAGCCTGTACCTGCGCCGCGGTTCCACCCAATACACTGAACCACACCTGCTCCCACTCTCGGTCCGGTGCAACCCCTGGGGACAGTTTCTGCTTCGCGCAGGACACGGTGACGAGGCGAACAGGTGAGTTTGGAAGTCACCTCCCGACAGTTATACCTTTTAATTCGTAGCTTTTAAATAATTAGAGTGGGGATGAAGGGCACAGCTTTTTTTTTTGATTACAGGTGTATAAGAAAACCCCCCCCCCCCCCCAAAAAAAGTACATTAAAATCGTTAGAGTACATGAGGTCGAATAACCGGTTTATTATTGCTTTGTTTATGGTATTTGTTCCGAGATGACGTCACGCCGTTCGACCGCATACCAAACTCCTCTGGAATGGACCCCAAATTAATGGTTTATTGTGGATAAAACACGTGTCAAAACGACGACTCAAACTCCATATAAATAAGAGGAAATAACCTGGAGCTGTCAAAGGGGGTTACCGGAGCTTTTGGGGGTCACTCAACGCCGGAAGAGAGAACATTGTGGCGTTTGTTTTCCGCGCTACCTTTACCTAATAAACGGGAGTTCCTCGGAATGCCGCGCATGCGCAACGAAGCCCGTGCCAAACTCAGAATTAAACCCCTTCAAACATGTCCCTTTATTTCCCCCTTTAAACAGTGAGTGTCCTTGTTGTTGTTGTTTTTGTTGTTGACACCGTATAGCAAATATCATAATATCTGTATTAAGACATTTCACTCGGCACCAGATCCCCCGGAACATCTAGGCTTTCCTTCTTCTTCTTCTTCTTATTATTATTATTACTATTTTACACCCTATTGTTATTGTTGTTATTGTCTAAAACTATCGAGAACACACACTTCAGCAGAACCTCCGAACACGGTTGAGGTGCCGTTCAAACCGGTATTTCACAAGGATCTCGTTGTTTATATTTCATCCAAATGCATCCATACAAGGAGCAGATATTAACAGCTTTGACCCCAAATATTGTCACTATTTGTAAACAAAATTAAGGAGACGAGATTTACAGTAAGTGGCTTCATGACATTATCATACTATTTACTATAAATGTACAGATTCCGATTGAGATTGTCCATTTGGACAGTCCAGTGTGCGGCGAGCAGTCGGTCACAATATGACCTTGACAACTAGAATTCACTGCATTACTAAAAAAAACAAAATTTAACACATGCCTAAAACGGACCCTGTGTATTGCTGCCTCCAGCTATATTTATTATTATTGTTGTTATTGTTATATTTCAGATAATTCAAATCAAATAATGAAAATATTTTTTATATTATTATACATTATACATTTTATTTATAAATGACATTATTCATTATATGAATTATTAATAATATAATAAATTATAATAAAATGTAATAATATTATAATAAAAACAATTATTTTACTTCAAAATTTTGAAAATGACTTCAGAAAAATACATTTTTATTGGTTTATAGGTTTACCCTTTCATGGTTTGCAGCCAAAATAGTTTGTAACACCATGAGTGATTATTTCATGAATACACACCTCATGCCAATACACACCTCATGTCTTTGGCATTATTGTCATACAAGATGTTGATTCCACCTTCGAGGCTTATTTTTTTTGCATTTCTGCGGATATGGCAACTTTTAGCGTGAGATATGAAAATGCCCAACATGTACAGTGACCTTTACAGTACAGTAACCTCCACAGAATTCTGTAGAAGGAACTTATCTCACAGCAGAGTGCGGTGGTAGAGACCTTTCACCAGCGTGACAGGTCAATCATTATCCAACCAGACTTTTAACACTGGCCAGGTTTTCTAAACGTCGCTGTGCTTCCAGAGCATGGCCTCCACCATTGGCCTCCTCCCCGAGAAGCACTTCCTGTGCTCTCTGTGTGAGGACATCTTCATCAGTCCGGTCACAGTTCCGTGTGGACACAGCTTCTGTAAGGCCTGCCTCGGACATTATTGGATCAAGCATCAGCCCAACTACTGCCCGCAGTGTAGAAGAGTATTTGGTGCCAGGCTTGACCTCAGCATCAACCGAATCCTGGCAGACGTCTCCGACAACTACAGGAAGAGTCGACCACCGAAACCGCCCGTCGAGGAAACGGTACCTTGTCGTTTCCCGTCCACCGTGGATGAAATTTTGCGGTTACTTGTGATCCTGTTTGTAATAATGAAATGTCATGTTTGTCATTATTTCCTACCTCCTTTAGGTAGTCGATGTTGGGCAAATGATTCAGGAGAGGCTGCAGAAGATAGAGAGGTTAAAATATTCTCTCCAGCTCCTAAAGGTGCGTTCACAACACCCGTCCAAATTTAGACCTCGGTCATTTGTTGTTGGGTCACAATAACGCACTTAGATGACAATGACGATGACCATGATGACGCGCTGATGACGATGATGATGTTGTCGCCTCAGAACTCCTGTCTTCGAGAGGTGCGCGAGAGCCAGAAGGTCTTCTCTGCGCTGGTCCACTCCATGGAGAAGAGCCACAAAGCGGTCGTGGCAGCCATTGAGGAGATACAGAGCGAGGGGGAAGGGAGGGTGAAGACGCTGATGCAGGAGCTGGAGCTGGAAATCAAGGACCTGCAGTGTGAGAAGCAGTGTCAGCCTTGTCCTGGGATCGCGCCGAACAAAGACCAGAACCTCGGCGAGGAGCAGGCGTCGTTGGTGAGGAACGTTTCCCTGCGGACTCGTCGGAATAATACCGACCCGCGGTAACACCCGCGGTTGTTGGCATTGATATTGTGGTGCGATGATATTTCCTCGCGTCGTGTTTCACAGTGCTCCGCCTCCACTGTTTCTCCCGCGGACATGAAGGACTGGTCCAGGGTTACCGTGGAAACCGACCCTTGTATCGGCCTCACCAGGAGAGCTCTCTCAGAGATGATGGACATGTTGAGGGAGGAGACGAATCGCCTCTCGAAAGCTGGTCGGTAATTCGTCGTCGGATTTCAAGCCCTTTTGTTTACATTTTACATAACTTTTTTTTTCCTTTGCAGAACTCAAGAGAATACAGAAATACACCGGTAGGTCCCCTTGCCATAATCCTACGAAAGCAATTTGGACTTTTCCCCCCCCCCCCTGACTTCTCACCGACTGCCTCTTGTCTTCTTTGGCCGCCAGCCGTCATTAATCTGAGCCCCAAGACGGCCCACCCTTCGCTCTCCGTCTCGGACGACAGGAAGCAGGTGAGGCACACGGACAAGCTCCACGAGGTCCCCGACAACCCCAAGAGGTTCGACCGAGTGGCGAACGTCCTGGGCCGGGAGAGCTTCAGCGGCGGCCGGTGCTACTGGGAGGTGGAGGTCGGGGAGAAGGTGGAGTGGAGCCTGGGCGTGGTGAGACAGTCCATCAACCGGAAGGGGAGGTTCACCGTGTGTCCGGCCAACGGCTTCTGGACTTTGAGCCTGAGGAGCGGGGGCCAGCTCCTCGCCAACACCTCCCCCGTCACCCTCGTGGCCGTGGAGCAGAGGCCCGTGACGGTGGGCGTCTTCCTGGACTACGCGGAGGGCCGCGTGTCCTTCTACGGCGTGGAGACCGGGGTCCACGTCTACACCTTCAGGGACACCTTCACCGATCGGCTCCACCCGTTCTTCAGTCCCGGCCGGCTCCACGGAGGCAAAAACGCCGCGCCGCTCGCCATCACCTCGAGCGGCTGCAGCATCTGAACTCCTTCGCCGACATGAGGCCTATTTTATACAAGCACCAGCTCTGTAGATACTGCTGTGATTGTGTTCAATTATCTTCTCTTAATATTAATTCAGCCGAGCAAATGTGAAATTTATTGAGGTAGTCATCTGTATAACAAACCATTTTGACCTGCAGACACAGTTTCACCGCGGGAAAATAAAGAGCATTCTTACATAAGCCGAGAGAGATGCAAACGCACTGCAACAACCTCTAAGGTACAAAAACAAATAAATAAATAAACATAAAAAATAAAGATTTACCACGAAAAAGAATGAGAAATGAAGAAAAACGAATGTGGAAAAAGTCAGAACTGTAGAAGATGAAAAAGTAAAGAGAAAGGGTTTGTAGGAGGGAGGGATGGATGGATGTAGGCGTTGCAGGGTGGGATGGAGGTTGAGAGGGTGTGGGGGGGTGAGGGGTGGTGCGCAGGAGAACAGCAGGGCATTGTGCTTGAACACCAGGCACTGGGAGACACACTCAGATACATTCACGCATTCACACACTGACACAGGCGTGCACACAAGCGCATGCCTCTGCCCACTGCCGCGCAGACTTCCACTGGCATCTCGGAGGGCAGCCTCCCTCTCCAGTCCCGGTCCTGGGTGTCAAAGCCGATTGTCCCTCTCCGCTCCAGATCACCTGACCTCTGATGAGATCCCGAGTCCTCCGCTGCTCTCTCTAGCTTTCCTTTTTTTTTTTTTTCCCCCCCCGGAACTAAAGCGAATATTCTCAGGGTCACCGTCGACCGGCTCCCCAGGTCCATCCCCAGAAACTGAGAAACGGGGGCCCCCGAAGGACGGCGTAGCTGACACCGGCCTGTGGACCGTCTCCAAGGACAATAGTGTGAGTTCTGAATATTCCGCTTGTGTCAACTATGGTGTCATTGGTGTCAGCATCTAAACGGGTCAACGACAACTAAAGGACTAAATGGTCCACTTGAAGGTCAAGAGTGACGATTCATTTGAATATTGGTCGTGGACGAGCAAACTATCAAAGCCTTTTTTATACCATTTTTGATGGCATATTTTAATTTAATATCACTCTCCAGCATTAGGGGATATTTCCTCAACTAGCATCTTAGTCCAAAGCTGATCTAGACAAGACCCCAGCCATAAAAACAAAAGATCTCACGGACAATTCAATCTCCCCGGCAAATATATAGGCAGACTTGCAATTATGCACTTAATTAAAACTAATGATTATATTCTCACCTGATGTTTTTTCCTGGCCTTGTACTTTATCACATGGAGAATTGACCTATTTGTGGATCCTTACAATCCACATATGTGTAGCCACATATTAGTGAGGGAACCCCCCTCGGGATCAAACAATGTGCTTATGCCAATCAGCTCAAGAGATGGTTTGATTCACAGCCGCGGTCAGAGATGGACACTGGGAGCTGTAATAAACAGACGGGTCTTCCTGGCCCACTCCAGCAGCCTCCATGAAAGCTGCTTGTGTTCAGAACCTCCTCATGTTTTCCTGAGATAATCCACTCACCCCGGCAAGGCGTAGCTTTACGCCCACAGCTGTGTCAAAGAAAGCCATTCTCTCGGGAGCTCGTCGGAATTCACTCACCATGGGCCTCCCAGCGTGTTCCCAAATATTTATGATAAACGTATGCCCCGTTCGAGCTTTTGATGCTGTATTGATTCAACCCTTATTGTTGTGGATTGTGTTCAACCGATTATCCATTTTTATCACAATTGTTTTGTCACTATTGTTGCGTTGTGTGTTGGCCATAAAATACATTTTTTCCGTATTACTGATAGTTGCTTTTTAAATTTCTATTTCAGATTACCTGCCCGTGTCTACTTTGAGAGCCTCCCTCAAAAACTGCTTAGAACACCACGGGCGGGGAAGCGGTAGAGGGTCCAGAGCTGTGACGACTGTCTTGAAACCTACCACTTATCTTTTTTTGGGGACTATATTTGAGAGACTGATCGTCTATAACCAGGCAAATCCGGCTAATCCAGACACCTGCGTTTGACATGGCGACCACGGGTATGCAGTTGCTAGGTCTGATCATGTCCATCATGGGCTGGGTAGGGGGGGCGTTGGTGTGCGCCATCCCGCTGTGGCGCGTCACCGCCTTCATAGGGAACAACATTGTGACAGCTCAGATCATCTGGGAGGGCCTGTGGATGACTTGCATCGTGCAGAGCACGGGCCAGATCCAGTGCAAGGTGTACGACAGCATGCTGGCCCTGCCCAGCGACATGCAGGCTGCCAGGGGCCTCACGGTGCTCTCCATCCTGCTGTGCGGAGCGGCCCTGGCCCTGGGCGTCGTGGGAGTCAAGTGCACAAAGTGCATCGGTGTGAACAGCCTCAAGGCGCGCGTCGCCCGCATCTCCGGCGCCATCTTCGCCATCGCGGGGTTCCTCTACCTTGTGCCCATCTGCTGGACGGCCCACTCCATCATCAGGGATTTCTACGACCTGCATGTGGCGGCTCCGCACAAGCGCGAGCTGGGCCCCGCGCTCTACATCGGCTGGGGGGCGTCCGCTCTGCTGCTCATCGGGGGCTCTCTGCTCTACGCCGGGTCGAGTCCCCCGGGCATCTCCGGCTCCCCCACCTTCAGCAGCGGAGAAAGCAGCCCCCGAAGGGCGCCCGCCTCACAGGTTAAAGGCTATGTCTAAACACCCAAAAATGTCTCAGTACCCCCCTGTCCCTCAATCCTGCCCCGACCGGTGACAAACCCCTTCCCTCCTCTTTATATTCCCTCTTTTAATGCTTGGATATTTAAAGTTACTCCATTTTGATTTTGCAATTTTGAAATGCCAACAGAGGATATTTGGGGAAATTTGATATTTTATTTTATATCCTGTGTCCTTAGATAACCATTTATCTTTGTCCGTCGTTGTAAAATAAAATAAAGGAAATCTGTCTTGAAAATCAAGTCACTGAAAATGAGGTGTGTTTTTATTTGTGTAGACATACTGTATATGGATATACAGTTTAATCGTGTTTAACAATTTTATACATTTTGTTTATTAAGCAATGTGGCTCAAACAGCGGAGGCCTTTGTTTGTTTGCTTATGAGAACACTACTGAGTTGTGCCGATGAGAAAGAAGAACAATAGAAGCAAGGCTGATGTGTACGTTTGAGTGTGGCGCCATACCGTGGAGAAGAGTGTGTGTGTGTGTGTGTGTGTGTGTGTGCGTGTGTGTCTTGGTGTGTGTGTGGTGTATTTCACCAAATTCCAATATTCTCTTGAATGAAGTAATCAAACAAAATGTGCACAAGTCTGTACAAGTTATCTTTGATACACTTTCAAAACCATGGTTTCATAAAAGAGGAAAATCAATACATCGTTTCCATCTTAAAAAAACAGCTGATTCAGCCGTTCATGAACCATGCATGCTTCTCAAACCGCTCGACCAGATCAGGCCCCCAGGGGCACAGGGACCAGCAGAGCAGCCCAGCTCTGCCTTTCCAGCTTCTCCCGGGGAGGTCCCGAAAACCTTCCCGAGCTGGGGGGGTCGGGGGTCTCCGGGGGGGCCTAACTTCCCCCTCAATATGGTGGCGCGTCCGAGGTCCACTGAGCTCCTCGATTTACCACGGAGAGTAAGACCAAATAACCAACAGAGAAAGCCTCATTTAAAAACATGCTGATTCAGCACGCAATTGAACCATTAGAAAACCAAAGACAGTTGTAAAAGTGGTTGTGTTTGCCTGTGGGGTGTATAAAATGCAGTATGTGTAATGCCGAAGACTGAAATTATGAGCTATCAAATCATTTGTTAATTCACACTTCCATAGCCACTTCTGTTACTGTACAACTCTCAACTGTATTTGCGGGGAAACAGGGAATCGACGCTTAATGGTGAGCGCATACTTGGCTCCGTCCTGTTTCTCGCCGTCTGTCCGTGACAGCCGAGGACAGGGCAACACAATGCCACTTTACAGAGAGTTATAGCACCACAGTAACAATGGAGCCCAGTGTTACGTGTGCCAGGTAGTGACTCATATATGACCTAAGTAGGTCTGTGCCAAGGCTGCCAGCAGAGTAATACTATGAATTCAAGTAAGGGGGTTTGTGCAACTGTAAGAGAGGAGGAATCTGCTTTATGCAAGAAGCACTACTTGTCTTGTACGGACAGAATTGTGAACTCGCTTTGAATTCAGGCTGTGAACTGGATATTGTGATACTATAAGAGTGACTCATCAAGTGCTGGTGAAGGTATAAATCTATTTCTGATTCTGATTCTGATTCTGATTTATTGATGAAGGCCTACAGCCGCACACTGTGTTTCACTTTGACCCGACCCGATACGGATGTCACATTTTGGAGGTGAGAAAACAACACCACTGTCACATAAACCAATCCATGATCCGTCATTACCTTGACTCTTTCCGGAATGCAAAATAAACATCTGGAAATGAACAGCGGGACGCAGTGTTGACATGTTATTGTCTATTGCTGTTGGTTTGCAGCAATGCATGCACGTATGCGCACGTTTCTTCGGACATAACATTAGAACCTTAATTGTCAGAAGAAAAAAAAATTCCGATTCAAATCAAATTGGGAAATACGGAGAAAAGAAAATCCTAATTTCGATTACTGTCACGAAGTGAAGCGACGCTCGGTGAGACTGCAGTGCCTTAAGGCCATTAAATGAAGTCAAACCATTCATCTTCAGGCTTTCTCGAATATAGATTTATACTATTGCAACGTATTGATTTTAAGTGAAATTAAATGACAAATGTGGGGGAGGAGCGGGCGGGGGGGGGGGGGGGGGACTTCAAACCGGTTAAGAGCCGCTTCCCACGGGCCCGCGATCGGCGTCACAGTCGCGGGCGTCATTCGACAACGACAGCGACGACGCCGCGTCGGACGCCGTGCGCTCCGCCAGGGGGCGCAGTGGGGCGGCTGCCGCCACGCCGGAAATAGGAAGCGGACAGCCGGAAAGAAGGAAGCGCACAGCGCTAGCCCCCGTCTCTAACTGGCTAGGTGGCGCGGAGGAGCTACCAAGCTAATCGCGGCGGTGGCGAACGTCCTCGGCTCCCGAAAACAATTCTCTTTGGAAGCCGGTCGGACGCCCTGAACCAGCCATGGGGAAAGGCGGCGGGACATTCGAGCGGCTGCTCGGTAGGGGCTCACCCGGTTCTGGGTCATAGGATTAGTTTATAGCGCGTTAGCGTCGCGAGTGCGATGTTGTTTTTTTTTTTTTTCTCTCCACGTATTGTTTTTGACAGACGCTGGGGCTGTGGCTCTCGGGCTCATTTTTAGCTTTGCTAACCGTGGCCGGGTACCGCCGTTGTTCGAGGCCCGTCCGTGGCCGGTGTATTTAAAGAGCGTGTCGGTCGCCGAGTTGAAGCCCGTCCGTGCGTAGTAGAATAAGGTGATTTTTTTTTGTTGTTGTTTTTTTTTTAACGTTTTCCTCCGGGTCGTCACTACGTTGTCCTCGCCGCTGCGAACTTTACTGGAAGCCCTGGATATCGCTGTTAGCTTACGTGACAATTTCCCGTTTCCGACAGAGTGCGTTTTAAGATATTCTACAGTAACGTCTTTTCTATGTTTGAGTTGATTTTTAGGTTTATTGCATATTTCACTTTTTTTTAATCTATTTTGTTGTAATTTTTCGGTTTGTGTTGTATATGGGCTTGTCTATCTGCCTAGTAGCGGTATGACACGTGTGGTTGTCTGGTTTGTCAAGTTTTACGATCGAAGTGCGTTTTTAAACATCGCTCTTAAAACCACATGAAGCACGAGATTCGTGCTCTGCACATTCAAAGCTTAGCGGTGCGCTTTTTATTCTATAGATGTTGAACAAATGATGTGGTCAGTGGTCATCATTTCTCCATAACCCGTCAGCCACCCCAATAAAAATCGATCAATAACTTTGGCTTTCACCAAGCCCTTGATTTATTTGCAAAACATGTTGACATCTCCACACACACACACTGATGTACACATGCATTTCTATTTCTCTAATCTTTCTTTTGCTTCTTTACACAGTATACTTCATTGTTTTTGTTTGTCTACTTTGTTTTGCACAGTCCTCGCAGTCTGCACTTTATCATCTCACTGCACCGTACTTGCAGTAATTCCATGCTTTGTCTTGTGCCATTTCAAAAATGCTCCCTGGAAAAACTGAGCACATGCACTATACTACAATAGTATTTTTACACTGGTATTGTTTATATTTTCCTACCATAGATAAGGCCACCAGTCAGCTGCTACTGGAAACAGACTGGGAGTCAATACTGCAGATCTGTGACCTTATTCGCCAAGGAGACACACAGTAAGTTATCATATTTGACCCTCTCTCTATGTTCATATCTCTGTTTTTTTTTTTTACTTTGGAAATAGTTTAGATTTCACTGTTGTTAAAGTGGACCAATTGTGCTGATTTTCACCAAGTTAATATATGGTCTCTGAGCTCCCCAAAACATATTTTTTAAAGTTTTATACTGAAAATACCGCTCCGATTATGCATACGAGCCATTCTAACATACATCCAATCCACCCTGTCTGAAAAGGGGCTGCTTCATTAAGAGGAGCCACCCTTCCGAGGCCCCTAGTTCTGTGAGCCAATGGAGTTTGAATATGGGTTCCGATGTATTTACTCCGTAACTTTAACTGATTTCACCGTATTCGTCCACCAAAATCTGTTTCTGAACAAATTTGAGGCGAGAAATAAGCAATCCTGTAGCTGAAGCTTCACTCATATTAGATCTGCAAGGCCTTATTAAAAAGTGTGATCAAACTTTCACTGCAGCGTCTGTCGCAGCATGGTGCTTATGGGGCCCCACGGGGTACCATAGGGCTTTGGGCTGTTTTGTTGCATTCAATTGCAGAAATGTCAGAAAATAAATACATTAACGGTTTTGTTGGGAGAGATGCGGAGCGGATCGCGCACTGCAGCCTACATTACAGTCAACACGCACGCACGCACGCACACAAAAAGAAACACACAGCAGAATTAATTTTTAAATACTTAGATTTCCCTTGTCTGCAGTTTTGTCAGGGACAGTTGGTATAGATTACTCTTAAAAGATTTGTGGGAGTCTCCCCAGCCAACAGAGCAAGTCCCATGCTTAACTCTTAGCCTTGATGCTAGCAGGTCCGGTCTTGCTTCAGGTGTGGGTCGAGTTACTCAGAAGGGGGCGGTTCTGATTAGAATGACTCCCTCAGTGACGTGTGGGAGGGCAGCAAAACTGAACGCCTTGTTTTAGGACATGTTTTCTGAAACAGACAGCTCACAATTAACTGACTGGGTTGTCTTTTTTTCACAGTTTGTTTGTTAGTACACCAATCGGAGACGAGGTTGTTCGGATGATGCCACTGTGGACTGTATTGTGCTCAGCTTAATCTGAAGTCTCTCATTTGTTTCCTTCACACTTCCAGAGCAAAATATGCTATTGGGGCAATTAAAAAGAAGTTGAATGACAAAAACCCACATGTCGCCCTCTATGCACTTGAGGTAAGACTTATATAGCATGAAAAAAGGATAATTTGTGGGCCACTTCTTAATAATGAACAAGTTTACTTATTATAAACAAGATGCTAAACCTTAGTGGGTTTTTTTGCTATTCTACTGTTTTGTTGTCAAAGTCATTGGTATGGGGATGTAGTTATGTTGGTGAATGTTGTGTCATACCTCGCCAGGTTTTAGAGTCGGTCGTGAAGAACTGTGGCCAGACAATTCACGATGAAGTGGCCAGCAAGCAGACCATGGAGGAACTGAAGGATCTGCTCAAGGTGACCTTATATTTATTCTGTTCTGTACAGTTAAAACTGCTATGAACCCAGGTAGAATCTCACCCAAAAACTGTTGTGGTATTCTCTATTCCATGGTATTGGTATTTTCTAATACAAGCTGGCATTAAGTTTACATATTTTCTATTCTCTAATAAGAATACGTGAAAACACTCAGCTGATTACAATTTTAGCCTTGACAAATAGTTAACATTGAGGTTGATTAAATACCGTGCAGTTCATTTTGTATTTCCTGTGTACTCTGAAGCTATTCTCCTCGTGTTTCCATCTACTCAATCAAAACTTCTGCTCCATAGTGGCTGCGGCCTTCTGGCAGCCACTGGCATTGCATCATGAGTTAGCAATATTTGATTGCGCCCACACCTCATGCAACCCTCAGGGTTTAACTTCCTGCTGATGTCAACATCACACCTGCTTTTCTTGATCATTCCGAGGCAAGATACTCCCCATTGCAGTCCTTTTTATTTTATTGAGAATCAAACAAAATTGCATTTTAATTTGCTATGATATATAATATCTTGGGAGTTCGGGAGGCTGAGAGTGTTCCTGTAACGCACAGTGCTTTTTTTTGTTTTGTTCAATAATGAAATTGAGTAAAATAATTTATCTAAAATAAAAACACAATGTTTTCATTTGCTTTATTTAGAAGAATGGGACACATGATCGCTCTCTCTCCAATGTCTCCTTTAGGCATGGAGAGGGAGACGGGGGCGCAAATTGCACCCCGATTGCCCCCTCACAGGACACACAGGACCCAAAACATACTTGTGTTTTTAATCAACAATATAATGGGCGGCTATTTCAGTCAGCAGCTTGGGTATGGCACCGAAATCTGCGTGATTTGGTCCAGTAGATACCGATCGCATAGGAACCGGTGCCCTGGTGTTACCGGGTTTCGGTACCGAACCCAACAGGATGTTTAAAACATTGCGTGCATGATCATGTTTTGATTCAGTGGGAAGGGAGATAGGGGGGAAGAGAGAGAGAGAATCATTGCGCTGCATGCAGCTGTACAAGGAAATCGGATTTGACCCATTTTAACTGATATTGTGGTATATAACTCAATGTGTGGAAAACACTAATAGATCAGAGCTAAGGTATTGTCATCCATTTAGCTGAATAAGTACTTGTTTTCATGACTACCTTCATTGCGTGGTGCTCTTTGCACCTAGAAGCAGCCAGAGCAGAACGTCCGAAACAAGATTCTTTACCTGATCCAAGCCTGGGCCCACGCCTTCCGCAACGAGCCCAAGTACAAGGTGGTCCAAGACACTTACCAGATCATGAAAGTGGAGGGTGAGTGGCAGCACTGATTACATTTCATTCGGATATGTTCTTTTCACTGTGATGTCTGAGCGACCTGCCGTTCACTCGTAATGTAGGCTGGATCAAGATGCTAGATGTCTCTAAAGTGATGACACACATACACATTTATACCAGCTCTGTTTGTCTCAACTGATGGTGTTCCATGATTTTTAACAGATCAAGTGTTATCATATTAGAAACAGTCTTTGGGAACGTGTTTTAGGAACAAATGTAACTTGCTTTACCATTTAATGATATTTTCAATTTGTTTTTGTATTTTTTAAACAGGTCATGTGTTCCCTGAGTTCAAGGAGAGTGATGCAATGTTTGCAGCTGAGAGAGTGAGTTTTTTTTGTCCATTAATTGCTCTGCTAAGCCATACTTTAGGGCTGCCACTAACAACTATTTTGATAATTGATTCATTTGTCTGTTATTTCTTCGATCAATCGACGAATCGGATAAAGCAGAAAAACAATTTTATTTCCATCATTTTATTAAAAAAAACAAAATGTTATTCCAAATTGACACAAATAACAGACCTAAATATATGCTATATAACGTGTAAAAGATCTGTGCTAGGTTTTTTTTGTTTTTGTTTTTTTAATAAAGTGCACAAAAATTGTATTTTTTTTTACGTTGCCTGAGCAGACCTTGGCTGTTAAAACAATAAATTATAAATAATAAAAAAGAAAAAACGTAAACACAAATTAAGTGTTAACGGGCTTTGTTTGCGCTTTATTCCCCATCAATTAGCCACTCATGGTGAGTTTTATTTTATCTTTTTATTTTAAATGAGATCAAACTCAACACATGCCTTGTCGTTTTAGTTAATAATTGCTTATGTAAGGATTAGTAATCCAAAGGCCAAGTACAGACAAGACACTGCAATTTTGACACTGCAATATTGAAGTAAATTTGACTTGATAGACCATTCAAACTGAATCGCGAGCAGGTACCGGCTATTCGATAAACAAGAACTCCCTGCTGTGAGACGTACGACTCCTCACTTCAAAACGCAACGTATGCCATGGGTCTAAACTGGTTTCATTAATTAAGATTTTGTAATAACTTACCCTGCTGTCGAGTCTGCTTCATTCATGGCTACAACATGTTTTCCTTTCAGGTGTTCTTTCATTACCGTGGTGCTCCCGTGCCATGCAAGATTGGTTTTACATTGTTTGCAGCAACCCACTTTTTACTCTGAATTCAATGTGAAGTGCTCCCATACTATAGATGATTTTGGTTGAACAGGTTTCACTGCTTCCGCCATGTTTCAAGTGTTTTTTTTTTTTGTTTTCCCCCCCCCCCCCCCTTTCCTTTTCTCTTTTTCTTGAAGTGACGTAGCCAGCGCCGTGATGAATTGTTGGATATTTTGAATGTCCACTGTGTTGCGTTACTCAATATGACCATTTAAAGGCAATATCGCCTTTACTAATAGGACCTGAAAGTGATGCAACTGGCGACACAGCACACATTTCCATGAACCGTTCAGGGTTACAGGGGCCTGAAGCTCATCCCAACACACAGGGCAGGGAAACACCATTCCATTACAAACTGACACATCGTTTATACCTTTTTGGCAAATTAGGGCTTCCAATTTGTCCAACATGCATGACGTGGAAGGAAACTGCAGTATCTAGGAAACACAGGGAGAAAATGCTTATTCTACACAGATAGAACCTTAACGCAGGGACAAACCCTGGTGATGGAGGTGCCCGCTCCACTGTGCTACAGGAATATGTCTAAGCTTAAAAAAATAAAATAAATTAATAAAAAGGGGGCAACTGACGTTTTCTTAAACCGTTCAGAGTTACAGGGGCCTGGAGCTTATCTAAACACTCAGATCAATAATGACATTTGTTGGCAACTATTTTTAGAATAAAATTTTATCTTTTTCATCGATTCGCTGTTACAGCCCTACCACACTCATTTACTTGAAGGTGCTCAAAGAAATATTTCCCGTCTCTTCCTCATGCAGGCCCCAGACTGGGTTGACGCTGAGGAGTGCCACCGGTGCAGAGTCCAGTTTGGTGTTATGACGAGAAAGGTAGGCTTGCCCTACTTTGAAGTGTGTCACAGTTAACCTGATTATGGTTTCTGTGACTGGGTAGTGGTGAAATGGTGCGCTCCCTTCCTGTTCTTGCTCATGTGACTGCCGGTATTTAGGTGGAGCTAAACGTGTTTTTTTTTTTTTTTTTTTGTTTTGGTTTTTTTTTATTTTATTTTTTTTAATCGTTGCCTTCCCAGCACCATTGTCGAGCTTGTGGCCAGATCTTCTGCGGGAAGTGCTCCTCTAAATACTCCACCATTCCGAAGTTTGGCATTGAGAAGGAAGTGCGTGTGTGTGAGCCCTGCTTTGAGCTCTTAAACAAGTAAGTTTGAAAAACCATAAAAAAGCTTTCATTCCAACCTGTAAGTTAAAAAAGATATGTTGGATCTGCACGTTTTTACATCCGTCTCCTGCTTGTATGTGCTTTAATTTATACCTCTTGGTGTGTAATTTACACTCATGCCATTCTCACTTTAAGACTTTAAATATCTTCAAAAAAACAATCAATATATGTGAAAATAAAGTAGAATAAATAGACACTTGCAGTCTGATGAAAAGTTTGTCTCTTTTCCGTGAGCCGGATGATCCTGCTCACTGAAAAGAGTCAACTCATACAGCTCCCAAGCATTATTTTTATCTATGAAATTGTATGAAATGTTTTGTTGTGAATTTATTCCACTACAATAAAATAACATTATTTATAATAATTTAATGTGACTGGACTCAAAGTTACTTATTGAGATACAAGTTTTTCTTTATAAATCAAGATTTGATAGTCTAATAATGGCATAGCACGCAGCGCTGAAAGAAAGACATGTTTATATCGAATATCGACCAATGACCTTAAAATCCAAAGTCAAGTCAAATTGTGACACCCTTAATAGATCGAAATACATTATTCATCCATGAATAAAATATAAATGCTAAAGATTTTTCAATGCCAACAGAGTATGCAGTCTTGTTGGTGGTGTTAAATAAAGACCCGGTGTCTCTTTTTACACCAAAGAGATGGATATAACATGAGACTGGCATTGTGAAAATAAAACATGGCATGCTCATGTTATATTACTATTTGGATTAGGTAGCCGGGCATTTTCATGAGTGCACGATGAGCACGGTATTGGTATCTTCACAACTATGTCTATGCTTAATTGCTTCTTTTAGAGCCCGCATTTTAGTTAATTTCATGCTGTATATTTGCATTATTCATGTTTTCTGTCTCTCCCTGACTTTACATTGATGCATTGTGTTCTTTGGAGGCATATTGATTCCTCAAACTGCTGCTGAGCATTTGCTGATTCACAAGGTTGTCTGTCCTCCCTGATCCCCTTTCCTCACCAGCCACCCCTCCCTCTCTCCCCCACCTAGGAAAGCCGAGGGGAAAGCAACGCCCGCCGGCCCCGCCGAGCTGCCGCCAGAGTACCTGACCAGCCCACTGTCCCAGCAGTCTCAGGTAGTGGTCCAAGAAACAGTAAGTGAAGCTATGGCTGCACAGAAAGGACTCTGGGAGAAGGTGTAATGGAGCTTCTGCAACTCACTGACTAGACTGAAAACACATTCATCAAACCGTCTTGGTACTAGAGCTGCCAACAATTATTACATGAACGCCTGGCTGTAATTATTTGAGCAGATTGTGAGCTTTTTGTAAAATCGTCAGATTGCAGAATCACGTAATTACATTCAAATGGTGAGGGGAATTGTAAGCAAATGTTAGAAATGTTGCTGCGAATAAAATGCCAGTAAGGTGCATTTCTATTAGTTGGGTTGAGGATAAGTAACTGTTGACCCAAATGTGTGTGTTCCAATCTCAAACGCCAGTAAATTACTCTTCTGCATTAAGTGGGAAAAGTTTTTCAAGTTTTATTTTATGTCATTATCATAGTGGCTTAAAACTTCATGATTGTGACTTCCTGACCTGGTTTGCCATGATTGTGGCTTTTCAAGCTACACTTCTAGATCTAATGGGGGAATATATATATATATATATATATATATATATATATATATATATATATATATATATATATATATATATATATATATGTGAAAATGTACTCAAGCCAGATTTAAAAGCCATTGTCTATGTCGGTAGCACTTATGCCTTTTTATTTTATTTTATTTTTAATTGATTTAATATATATTTTTTTAGTTTGGACATATTCCTGTAGCACAGTGGAGCAGGCACCTCCGTCACCAGGGTTTTTCCCTGCGTTCAGGTTCTGTCTGCATTTTCTCCCAGTGTTTCCTAGATACTGTCGTTTCCTTCCACCTCATGCATGTTGGGCTAATTTGAAGCCCTAAATTGCCTAAAAGGTGTAAATGATGTCAGTCTGTAATGGACTGGTGTTTCCCTGCCCTGTGTGTTGGGATGAGCTCCAGGCCCCTGTAACCCTGAACCCTGAGCGGTTTAAGAAAATGTGTGTTGTGTCGTCAGTTGCGTTCATTTTCAGGTCATAGTAGTAATGGAGATATTACCTGTAAATGGTGATGTTGAGTAATGCAACACTGTTGACATTCAAGATTTCCAACAGCTATCTATATTGATCAAAAGAATGCGCTGACACTTTGACACATAGGTTTCGTAAACAATCACAAATGCAATCACATATGAGTAATAATAAGAAGTGAGTAATATCAAACGTAGAAAAAAGTTATAATAATTTGTGTTTTTATATAGGCTACTCATATAAGAATAGACAATACTATTTCTGTAGAGCATCAAAATATTTATGACAGAATTCTTCCGTTTCATAACATTCAGTTCAGTTAAATCCTATTTTCTACTTAGAAATCGGGGAAAAAAACAAAAAACACGCAGTGTATCGTAAATTCAATGACGGTCTTAGTTTAAATGAACGGACGTCTACCGCAGAGTAACTCATTTTGGTATTCGGTGGGGCTGTAGCGTTGGGCGTCTTTCCAGCTTGAACTCACATTGCGACTTCCCCCGCCGTCTCGACAGATGCCGCCCAAGAGAGACGAGGCGGCGTTGCAGGAGGAGGAGGAGCTCCAACTCGCCATCGCCTTATCCCAGAGTGAGGCTGAGGAGAAGGAAAGGATGGTGGGCTTGAGTGTTCCACTTTTTATTTCTCAGCATTGTCCACCTTGGGTTCAACATGTTTGAACACAATACCTGTTGTACCTACAGAGGCAGAAGAACTCCTACTCGGCCTACCCCAAAGCCGACCCCACCCCAGTGACGTCCTCGGCGCCGCCTGTCAGCACCCTCTACTCCTCCCCAGTGGTAATGCTCCTCTCCCAGACGCTTGTATCAATATCAGATTTTTACTTCTTCGATTTTTGTGTACAAAGGTGCTCAGACTGTATTGTGTAGTAGACCTCGGCCTCATGTCTTCCTGCACCACATGTGGAAAAGGTGTGAAAATGATGCTGATGTTGATTCACAGTCTTGCACTTTTCAAGAAATAAGTCTGGGAAAAAATGTTTTCAGTGTCTGTATTTGTGTG
Source organism: Zeus faber (assembly GCF_960531495.2). Taxonomy (NCBI): domain Eukaryota; kingdom Metazoa; phylum Chordata; class Actinopteri; order Zeiformes; family Zeidae; genus Zeus; species Zeus faber. Next base: position 18,461,581 of record NC_137205.1, read on the forward strand.
TTTTTCTAAACACACATTCTGTAACATTTGAATATCTAAGAAATTTAAAGTAATTCATGGACAAAGAGTTAACGTTTGATGTCGGACCATTGTCGGAAAACGGCACATACTGAAAATGATATTGGATTTTACTTTTTGTACTCGATTGTGGCATCTTTCTTTCAGTATTACAGTGCTCATTGACAATGTAACCTAAGCAGTCATCGTATTCCATAAGCCTAGGCATTCCATTTTAATTTTTGGACACTTATTATTATTTTTTCCCCATCCAATTTAACACAAATTTTTTTGCGGTTTATAATTATGTTGCAGTCAATTTGTAATACGTCTTGTGACACTGATTGACGTCTACTTCACTGTGTCTGCAGAACTCTTCAGCTCCGTCAGCTGAAGATGTGGACCCAGAGGTACTGCTGGCCATTCCTTTAACATCACCAAATAACCAGATTTAAAAAAATAATAATAATAATTATTCTACACCGCCCTCATAAAACCCGATATGGCTGTGTTGTATCGTTCCAGCTGGCCCGTTACCTCAACCGAACTTACTGGGAGAAGAAACAGGAAGAGACGCGCAAGAGTCCCACCCCCTCCGCTCCAGCTCCAGTCCCATTGGCCGAGCCCCTGCCGCCAATCAGCCAACCTGTGGAGAGCCACGCCCCCGTGCAGCCAATCAACATAGTGGAGGTATGTCGAGGCAATATATCGATATAATATCGATATTGTGATATGAGACGTGGTATCAAGGTGACCGATTTTGGTTGTACTAAAATCATGAACACAATCCATAACATGTCTGCTCCGTCCTTTGCAGGAGCAGACATGTTTTGCTTTGCTCTCTGCTTTGCCTCTGTCTTTGCCCATTTCAGCACTTGTTTCCTGCTTCACAGCTTAAAGTAGATACGGTGGCTCCAACTAACAACTGGACACTTATTTATTTTTTTTACAACCGGTTTACAAAAGGATTCCTACTTTTTTTTTTTTTTTTTTTAATTTTAAAACCCTTCAAGATGAACAGACTATTTGACTGTTATGCGAGATCCTGTGCTCAAAACCAGGATACCCGCTTTGGGAAAACTTCATTACACACTACAAATGTCTCCAGTTGCTGAGACTCCTTAGTTAGCTTAAAATGAATAACTTTCTCTAAATCACAACCTTTTCAAAGCTTGTTTAAACTGAGCCAGTATAATCTAATGTCTCTACGACTAGAGAGAATACTAACGGCTGGCTCAAGTTGGGAGCAAAGCGCGAGCATAAAAGCCGAGCTGTAGTCCAGCTCAGGCAAGTTCATTCCACGCCGAGCACCTGCAAACCACCCTCATCACCGGAGAACAGGTTTGCATCATTACTTCTGCATGCATTGCAACCGGAGCACTGCTGGCCGGACACACAAGAGAGAGTGAGGATGGATGATGTTGCACACAGAGGGAGCAGTTTCCAAAAAAGCTCATCAGGTTAAAGGACTAAACCGTGGATCCCCATCGGATCAAACAAGCTGTCGGCTCTTATCAGGAGACTCCGCCATCAGAGACATGGGTAGTAAGATGATAAAAGTCTTGTTTCCCAGGCGCAATGGTGAGTGACGGCAATGATAAAGTCCCCCAGATATTGTCTAATCGTTATTCATGTGGGGACTAATGATACCAGAAGAAAGCAGAACTGTTAAAACAAGAATTTGTTAAATTGCTTGACAGCCTCTCCCAACTGAAGATTTGGTCATTTATCAGTGATCACCTATCAGTGGACATAGGAATAGAGAGGTTCAGCAGACTCCTAGCAACAACTTTTTAATCAATCATTTTATTGTTAACTAACTTGATTTTATGTTTTTAATGGAAACTTGCTTAGATAAAAATACCAATCATCACTTATTGAAGCATGCCCTCCAAATTATATCTTGGCACATTCAGTTGCATGTTGTGTTTTGAAAGGTCATGAATAGTAATAAAGGTTTTATTGTGATTTTAATCAAACCCCTTCCCCTCCCCTCCAGCAGCAGTACCAGAACGGGGAGTCGGAGGAGAACCACGAGCAGTTCCTGAAGGCACTGCAGAACGCAGTCACCACCTTCCTCAACCGCATGAAGAGCAACCACATGCGCGGGCGCAGCATCACCAACGACAGTGCCGTCCTCTCGCTCTTCCAGTCCATCAACAACATGCACCCGCAGCTGCTGGACATCCTCAACCAGCTGGACGAGAAAAGACGTGAGTGTGTTTGGTTGTGGGGGTGTGTGTTTGTTCTTGTCGGGTTCTGTGTCTAATTAAATGTTTACTAAAGAAAAGGGCGTAGTGTGTTTTCTGGAAAGACCTGGCGTGTGTATGTTTTCTGATAAAACGTCGGTCTTCTCAAAAACCTACCTTTATCAGAAAGCAGACATATTGATGATTATTAATGTATTTTCATTTAACTTTTATCTAATTATTAATTTAATTATCTAATTACTGAGTTAAATGTAACATCAGCAGCTTGGGGGGGGGGGGTGAATTGAAAAGAAATTAAGCTATTTGGTATACAGTATACTGTTTCCAAAAAGCATGTGGTTATCAAGAAATCCCTCTGCTAGTTTATTTTTTTCCTCTATATTTAATATTTTCTTTTGTTTGTTTATAATTTGTTCTATGTGAAGCAATTGTTGAGTGCTCAAATAATGTTAGTTATTCATTATTATGCTCCCCAAAATCCCTTTCTGTGTTTGTTCAGTCTCAATATACCGATGTAATATTGATATTGTGATTACATTAGCTATCGTCTGGGATTTTTTTTTATAGTGATGTAGTTAAATGTTGTCTTGTAAGACGACATTACAACAAAGTAATGCACTTTCTGAACTTCATAGACTGTTTTAATCAATGCCTCTACCTGCTTATTTATAATATCCCCATCACTAACGATTGTTTAAGTGTTGACGTTTGCGTGCACCAATCGTCATCCCTAAAATATCCTCAAGTAATCGATATCGGTCAAAAATGTTGCGCTATCTGACTTAGTCAACATCTCCTTGCAGTGTACTACGAGGGGCTGCAGGACAAACTGGCTCAGGTTCGTGACGCCAGAGCAGCACTGAACGCGCTGCGAGACGAGCACCGGGAGAAGTTGCGTCGTGCCGCAGAGGAGGCGGAGAGGCAGCGGCAGATCCAGCTGGCGCAGAAACTGGAGATCATGAGGCAGAAGAAGCAGGTAGCCACACAACGCTCTCTGATAAAGATTCAAAAGATTTATTTGTCACGTGCATATTGCACGGTTTACCGCATGTAGTAAAATGCTTTTCAGGTGCACTCCAGAGACTGTGCAGGGCAGAGTATTCCAGTAGAAAAAAAACCCCAATAAAAAAAATAATAGATCCTCTGCCGCGGCCTTCTGAAGTCCACCACCAGCTCTTTGGTTTTGCTGACGTTCAGGTAGAGCCTGTTGGCCTGGCGCCACTGTGTCAAGCCCCGCACCTCTCCAAGGTAGACCATCTCATCGTTGTTGGACATCAGACCCACCGCAACTGTGTCGTCAGCAAACTGTTGGAGCCGCTCTTGGTCACACAATCATTTGTGTACAGAGAGTACAGCGGAGGACTTATGACGCAGCCTTGGGGGTCTCATTTGTTGAGGGTGCGGTAGGTTCAGGTGTGGCAGCCCACCCTGACCACCTGGTGTCTGCCGGTCAGGAGGTCAGTATTCTGGTAAGAGGAAAATGTTGGCATGGTCTGATTTTCCGAACGTGTGTAGCAGTGATCCAACGTCCGTTCTCCTCTGGTGGGACAGTGTTGTTGGTGGAGGTGCGGCACAACTAGTTTGACGTTCGCCTTATTCAAGTCCCCCGCCGTGATGAGGGCCGCTTCCAGGTGTTTGGTCTGGCGTCTGTTTAGCACATCATGGAGCTCTGGTAGTGCCGCATCGGTGTCGGCTTGTGGAGGGATGTAAAGAGCCCTTTTTATGGCTGACGTGAACTCACGGGGAAGGTAAATTGGACGACACAAGATTGTCAGACGTTCCAGGTGAGGCGAGCAGGAGCGGGAGAGGGCCGTAATATTCCTGCAGTCACACCAGCTGTTGTTGACCAGGATACAGACTCCACCGCCTTTTGGATTTCCCAGACTCGGCTGTTCTACAGGATGGAGAGGGATTCCGTAGGTTGAACGGTTTGGTCCGGTACTTTGGGGGCAGTCTAATACAGGAGTTGCCAAACTGAGGTCTTGGGCCCCTAGGGTCTCTGAAGCCACTGCAAGGAGTCCACAGTCATACAGATGTTTTATTCCTTGTAAGGGTTCTATTTTTATTTTATTTTTTATTTTTTGGGAACCCCTGAGTATATAAACTCACCACACTCTGAGCGAGAGGGAAGCAGCCTGACAAAGTGTGCATCTTGTTTTTCCAGGAGTACCTGGAAATGCAGCGGCAGCTCGCCATCCAGCGCCTCCAGGAGCAGGAGAAGGAGCGGCAGATGCGTCTGGAGCAGCAGAAGCACACCATCCAGATGCGCGCTCAGATGCCGGCCTTCTCCCTGCCCTATGCCCAGGTACACAGGGCACATTTTCTTCTGGTGTCGATTATTTATAATCAGTTTTACGGTTTATGTTAAAACAATCCACACTATTTATGTTGGTTATTTATTTTCTTTACCCACCGTCTTACAGATGCAGTCCTTACCACCCAACGTTGCCGGAGGGGTGGTGTACCAGCCGGGCGCTCCACCCAGCTACCCAGGGACATTCAGCCCTGCAGGCTCTGTGGAGGGCTCGCCCATGCACAACGTCTATATGAACCAGCCTGGCCAGAACGCCCCGGGTCAGTACCAGGCCATGCCTGCCACAGGTGAGGACGTCTCCAGGAGAGTTGAAGGGAGAAGAAATCCTCCAATATTAAAACGTCTTTTTGATTCTGTTGTGTTCGGACGGGTTCCAAAAATGATCAATGTTTATCATCAGTTATGCATCTCCCTCCTCAGATCCCAACATGGTTAACCCCTATATGTACCAGAACGCAGGAACCAATGGGCAGCCTCCGCCTCCTGGTCAGGCCCCGCCCACAACAAGCCCTCCTTACTCCAACTACCAGCCCACGCCCACACAGGGCTACCAGGTAACTGACCACCTCGTCTTGGTAGACATACTACAGCAGGGGTTCTCTAACCTTCACAGGTTTCATTGCTTGAAACCTGTGGCCTGCTTAATAATGTGGAACGTCCTTCTTAAGTAGTTTTCCTTTAATTGGGCTCACCTCACAAACTAATTATCACAGGTGTCTGAGATTGATTTCAGTGATCCAAAGAGCCCTGAGACACAATACCATCCATGAGGCCGCGGCAGGTCCCTAAATCTCACGACAACAGCAATTTACACCGCGTTCCAAATTATTATGCAAACTATATTTTTCTGATTATCCTAAATTGTCGATGCAAATGACAGTTGGTATAATTTTCAAGTCATCAACCGTTAGGGTAAAATTCAAATGTTATTGAACAAACCTCCTAGTGATAACAGTATTTTTTTCAAAAATAAAAAAAACTCTAAATGCACTGTTCCAAATTATGCACAACAGAGTTTCAAAACATTTTATTTTATATGAAACACATTTTATATGAAAATGGTCATTTGTTGAATTTGCAGCATTAGGAGGTCATATTTACTGAAATCAAAAAAAAAAGCTATTTCAATCAAAAACATCTTAACAGGCCAAGTTACATGTTAACATAGGACCCTTCTTTCATATCACCTTCACAGTTCTTGCATCCATTGAACTTGTGAGTTTTTGGAGAATTTCTGCTTGGATTTCTTTGCAGGATGTCAGAATAGCCTCCCAGAGCTGCTGTTTTGATGCAAACTGCCTCCCACCCTCATCAATCTTTAGCTTGAGGATGCTCCAAAGGTTGTCAATAGGGTTGAGGTCAGGGGAGGATGGGGGCCACACCATGAGTTTCTCTTCTTTTATGCCCATAGCAGCCAATGACACAGAGGTATTCTTTGCAGCATGAGATGGTGCATTGTCAGGCATGAAGATGATTTTTCTACGGAAGGCACGGTTCTTCTTTTTCTACCATGGAAGAAAGTGGTCAGTCAGAAACTCTATATACTTTGCCCATGACATTTTCACACCTTCAGGGACCCTAAAGGGGCCTACGAGCTCTCTCCCCATGATTCCTGCCCAAAACATGACTCCATCACCTCCTTGCTGATGTCGCAGCCTTGTTGGGACATGGTGGCCATCCACCAACCATCCACTACTCCATCCATCTGGACCATCCAGGGTTGCACGGCACTCATCAGTAAACAAGACTGTTTGAAAATGAATCTTTGTTTTTCTGGGCCCACTGCAACCGTTTCTGCTTGTGAGCATTGGTTAGGGGGGGCCCAATAGTAGGTTTATGCACAACTGCAAGCCTCTGGAGGATCCTACACCTCGAGGTTCGCGGGACTCCAGAGGCACCAGCAGCTTCAAATACCTGTTTGCTGCTTTGTAACAGCATTTTTAACAGCTGCTCTCTTAAGCCCATGAATTTGTCTGGCGGAATCCTACGTACCTACAGTACGATGATCATGCTTAAGTTTTTGTGAAATATCGAATGTTTTCATACCTTGTCCAAGGCATCGCACTATTTGACGCTTTTCGGCAGCAGAGAGATCCTTTTTCTTTCCCATATTGCTTGAAACCTGTGGCCTGCTTAATAATGTGGAACGTCCTTCTTAAGTAGTTTTCCTTGAATTGGGCTCACCTCACAAACTAATTATCACAGGTGTCTGAGATTGATTTCAGTGATCCAAAGAGCCCTGAGACACAATACCATCCATGAGTTTAATCGGAAAACAAAAAATTAAATGTTTAGGACACTTATATCCAACTTATAATAATTTGGAACGTGGTGTATATTGTGTGACTTTTCATCTTTTTCTATTTATTTATTTATTATTTAGAGGCTAATAAGCATCTTCCTTACTGTACTTTCAAAACTGGCAGTGCTGGCCTCAGTAGGAATGTTTCAGATTGCGTATTGGGAAACTGTTTCATGCAAATTTACTACTTTTATTATTTCATAGAACTTGGAGGGAGCGCCAAATGGATCCTATGGTGCATATCAAGGGACCCCACACAGGGCCACAACCCCGGGGTTGAGGATCTCCGTATTAAGACCGAATTGTAACCTTGGTTCCTCTTGTGTCACACAGAACGTCGTCTCCCAAGCTCAGAGTTTGCCCCCCATGTCGCAGCCGCCCCCCACCAACGGTATGGGCTACATGGGCTACCAGCCGTACAGCATGCAGGGCATGATGACAGCACTGCCAGGACAAGATCCCAACATGGCCCTCCAACAACCCTACATGGCCGGCCAGCCGCCCATGTACCAGCAGGTCAGTCACATGTAGAGTGGATGTTGCTGTTTGGTATTGCTACACCCATAACCCATATTGCTACTCTTCACCCAGACATGGGAGTCTGTTGAATGTTGAACCTATACTTTATGTTGGCCCTTGGTTGTGAATATCACAAATTCCGTTGGGGGGGGGGGGTCTTTATTAATTCAGAATCTAGAATCTCTCTAAATACTGCATTTCCCATGCGCTGTTGCCATGGAGAAGTATGTCAGAGATGTAGTTCTTGTAGTCTACATTGTACTGTTCATTGTAGTGTACATTGTATCGCATAATCAAAGTGTAATATCCAGCTAACCCCATCAGGCTTTCATTGTGTATCCTGCAATCATCATGTGCTGTATAACCCTTTGCATTTGTGGACTGTAGATTGATATATTATTGAATAAAAAAAACCCCACAGTTGCTAAACTTGGCTGTTTGAATTGCCTCTTTAAGTGTAGTATTTATTTTGAACTTATTTTAATGAATTGTAAGTCTTAAAACACAATTCTTTAAATAGTGACTGTGCTAGTATCTGTCACACTGGTGATGTCACACTGGTGGTCTTGCACCACTCGGTAGGTAGACGCATCCTGTCTGGGGTTCCTGGGCCCTTTGTATGACCCGTTACACAGACCTTCCTGAAGTTGGATCCTAATGAGGACTTCTATACTTCAAGGCACATTCACAATGGACTGCACTAAACTGGGCGCCGTCCTTTGGTCTTCTTATAATATAAGTTATTTTACTATTCAACCTTATTAATACTCCTGTCTTGTCCCTGTGGCAGATGGCGCCCCCTGGTGCTCCGCAGCCGCAGCAGCCACAGCAGCAGCCGCCGCAGCAGCCGCAGCAGCAGCAGCAGCAGCAGCCCCAGGTGGTCCCTGGCAGTGCGGAAGCTCAGCTGATCTCCTTCGACTAATGGCTGCCGCCCAAGCCAGGCCCTGCGACACACTACACCCCCTCTCAGTCTTTACTTTTGGTCTGGTCCCCTCCCTCCCTGGACGCTGAGCACCACCCCCCCCCACCCTTTCCGGAAACACATATGGTTCCTACCTTTCATCTTGCTGTAATGTTGTAGCAATGTGGAAATATTGTGATGGTGTTGCAGAAGCGGTGCCCTCCATGTAGGCCCTATTTTCAGCCAACTGAAGCAGAGATCAGGAGTGAGGATCGGCCGGCCACAAGAGGGCGCCGCCGCCCAAAAACCCTCTCCATTTCTTATTCTTTCCACCCCGGTCCTCCTCTGAAATGTATGTAGTATTTCCTTATTAAACAAACCGCTGATGCTCAGAACTAGTCTACGATTATAGAGTCAATAATGATAAAAAAAAAAAAAATCTAATGTAATTGAAATAAAAGAAGACGTAACCATCCTATGTCTCATATTTTTCTAAGGCAAATAATGCATGTGTTTATTCGTAGTAAATTCTCTGACATGGGGTAGAGCCCGGCGGCTCATCCCAACACTTTAGCGACGGCTGTTTGTGTTGTTCAAGAGACTGTTTGGCGTGGATGACTAGATTGTGACAGGGACGGAGCGCGGACAAATTCTCCAAAGAATATCACAACTAACCTCGCAATTTGACATTCCAACCTGGTTCGTTATAATCCTAAACACACACATTAGAGTGTTGTGGGAGGGGCCTTAAATTGGTAGTGAGATGGGTTTTTTTGGGTTTCTTTTTTTTTTTTTAATTTCTTGGTTGATCATGCTGAAGTCATGTTATCAAAGTGAAATTACTAATCAAGTGACTATATACTACTATCTACGGCTGCAATACTACCCCCCCACCACCCCAAAAAAGCTCCAAGGCTTCCCTGGTTTGCTTTATTGTGATGGACTGTGTTATTTAACACAAAGTGCTGTCATGAAAATAGAAATGTGCAATTGCATTGATCCATTACTTATGATTAATAACAAAGTGTCCTGCAGATTTCCAAAGGTTAACTGGAGATATTTTTTTTATTTTTATTTTATTTCGATTTTTTTATTTCTTTGTTTTTTCTACAGTGACAACAGCTTTTCTTTTCTTTTTCCTTTTTTTTTTGCTGATCTTTGATTTTTTTTGGGGGGCATTACATCAGTGCTAGGTAGGATGAACATGGCGTGGCGCATGTGTGTAACATACACTTAATCAGTAACTTCTGTAACCTTTGAATTGTCATCTGTGAACTTCTTTATTCTTGATCTGTTGGACTCAAAAGTAATTTTAAGATTTTATTTAATAAATATCTTGTCCGTTCGCCTCTTTTCGTTTGTTATTCTTCTGTGGGATACGTGTAAAGGCACACAATGTTGACTATTTTCAATGGTTTGTTTTTTTTATTGGGTTAAAGGTGATTTATTTCTCTGGTTCTATTTATGAGTGTAATGGCCAAAATATTCGTTTAAATGAGTCTGTTTCTGCTGACATCTTTGACGTTCTCAAAGTTTTCCAAAGACTTGTCGTATTCTGCCATCTCAATCTGGAAATAATGTAGTAGATGAACTCACAAAATTGAAAACAAATTGACCATAGGTTGAGAAATACTGCCCATGGTTGTGTTCAAAGGGACTTGCCGTCCATTCCAAACGCAAACAGTTTCCATAAGCAAGTTTTCTCAGTACATCTATGTCTGGAAGGCTCCAATCTGGGTTCCTCTCAAGTCTAAGAACTCTCGATTGAGTTCTTCATTGCAACTTGGTGCAATCCAGTTATTTGGCCCTCGGGACGTGATCTGAGAAGCTGGAAATTAGTTCACTGTGTGACGCTTCCTTGTTTCGAAGGCGGCACACGCGGCATGAGAGCTTCTTTCAGGCGTCTCACGTATATACAGTATATACCTGTGCTGTTTTGAAGGAGCTGTACTGCAGCAGCTTGACTTTGATTATTATTAATATTAAAGAACACAAAATAAACATACATCATCTTTCAGCCGCACAGCAAAGTGTCTAATAAATAGTATAGTGAATACAATATTTGCAGTATTCCTAAGTGTGGCGGTTGACGTAAACTGGAGGAAGCTTTTGTTTTAACTTTTAAATGATAACAAATGGTGTGTGTGTGTGTGCGTGTGTGTGCGTGTGTGTGCGTGCGTGCGCTGCCGTTTCACAATATTTATGTTATATTTCATTATTAGAATTTTTCTTTCTACCTGTTGGTCATATATATATATATATATATATATATATATACAGTATATATATTATGTGTATATTTAGATCTATTTAAGACATATTAACAGCAATGTTTCCATTTTTCCATTTTTGTTCACTTATCTGTATATATATATATTGTTAACAGTCATGTTCACATTTTTTAATTCGTATTTAATATGTTATAATATATATTTATATTAAAAAAATATATATATTTTTTAATTATATTTTATACTCTGCTGTTTGTGTTTACGTTTTGCTTGCCAATAAAGTTGCAGCGGCGGCGGGTGAGCCGCGCGGTGCATGCCGGGTAGGTCAGTGACAGCGCGGAGGGCGCCATGTGCTGTTGAGGCAGAAGCGCCGGAGCAGTGACTTCCAGCGGACCGGCCCGTACCAGAGCACACGTCGCAACCGGAGGCTCGTTCCGCTCCACCCCAGGATGTACTGCGCCAGGCGCTGCGTGAGGGCCGCGCTGCGGACCGCCGCCGGCACCCGCCGGTACGAGGCGTTAGCCGAGCTGGTTAGCGTTAAGTGTCAGTGGACGGGAGGCTATGCTATGCTATGCTATGCTACCCGTTTGCTCAAGGGCAGCGGTGCTTTGTAGTCATACAACGCAATGCGTCGTCGGTGTTCCTGCGCTTAAAGGAGGGCGTGCTCGGCGTTACTTATCACAATGGCCGCCGCTTGTTCTCTCACAGCGGTTCATTCAGGGCTACCGCTGTGCGAGCGGAACAGATGCCGTTCCCATTGGTCGGGTCTGAAACCTGCTCCGTGGAAGGGGTCGTTTGAATGGACCTGGGGCCACGGGCGTGGGCTCCATCCGCGGACTGATGTTTCATCCGAGGTCGCGCTCCCTTGAACTGATCCACGCTGAGCTTTTAATTTGATCTCAAGCCTGAAGTGGAGCTCGTCTCCGGCGTTATACCTTTGCCCAACGGGTTTTCTGTAGCCTGGAGGCCATGCACTGTATCGGTTGGGGACTGTTGCATACACCGATCAGCCACAACATTAAAACCACCATTAATATAGTGTAGCTCATCTTCGTGCCTCCCAAACAGCTCTGACCCGTGGAGGCATGGACTCCACAAGACCTCTGAAGGTGTCCTGTGGCATCTGGCACCAAGACGTTAGCAGCAGATCCTTAAAGTCCTGGAGGTTGTGAGGTGGGGCCTCCATGGATCAGGCTTGTTGTTCCAGCACATCCCACAGACGCTCCATCGGATTGAGATCTAGGGAATTTGGAGGCCAAGTCAACACCTTGAACTCTTTGTCATGTTCCCCAAACCAATCCTGAAGATTTTTTTGCAGTCACTGCCTTCAGGGAATACCATTGCCATGAAGGCGTGTACTTGGTCTGCAACAATATTTAGGGAGGTGGTACGTGTTGAAGTAACATCCACATGTATGCCAGGAACCAAGGTTTCCCAGCAGAACATTGGCCAGAGCATCACACTGCCTCCCCCAGCTTGCCTTCTTCCAATAGTGCATCCTGGTGCCATCTCTTCCCCAGGTTCATGAAGCATACAGCCATCCACATGATGAAGAAGAAAACGTGATCCATCAGACCAGGCACCTTCTTCCATTGCTCCATGGTCCAGTTCTGATGCTCACATGTCCATTGTAGGTGCTTTCAGTGGTGGACAGGGGTCAACATGGACACTCTGACCGGTCTGTGGCTACACAGCCTCATACGCAGCTGTGATGCACTGTGTGTTCTGACACCTTTCTATCGTAGCAGCCTCAACGCTCCACATCAGTGAGCCTTGGGCGCCCATGACCCTGTCACCGGTTCACCGGTTGTCCTTCCTTGGACCACTCTTTGTAGGTACTGACCACTGCACACCGGGAACACCCCACAAGACCTGTCGTTTTGGAGATGCTCTGACCCAGTCGTCTAGCCATCACAATTTGGCCCTCGTCAAAGTGGCTCAGATCCTTACGCTTGCCCATTTTTCCTGCTTCCAACACATCAACTTCAAGAAATGACTTTTCACTTGCTGCCAAATATATCCCACAACTTGACAGGTGCCACTGGAACAAGATGATCAATATTATTTACTTCTCCTGTCAGTGGTTTTAATGTTGTGGCTGATCAGTGTAGGTTCTGCCTGCTGAAGATACATGTGCAGCAATTCTTTGCTCCTCTTAGAAGAATTATAATTTATTATGTATACTCCGAATTTAATTCCTAAGTGTATAGTAACAGTCCTGAGTTTCTAGTCTGGCTGAATTCTAAAATCAAATGTGGATCCTGCCGTGTTCAAACGTGTCTCTCAATTAAGGTCTAAATAATATTTCAGTAATTATCACTCAAACCTGTTATCTCTGTGATTTTAGTTTGTCTTACCATACAAATCAACTTGCCTAATTTTACTAATGCATTTCCATGTCACAGGCAAGAGCTTCTGCGTCAGACGCCGGCCCTGTGTGCACTCCGGCATCTAAAGACCAGTCCACCCTGCCACTCTGAGGTCATCGCAGCCCCTGCTTTAGATGGAGCACCCAAACAGTACTCCCCCAAAATCCAACAGCTGGTCGACGACATCGCCAGCCTTACCTTACTAGAAGTGTCCGACCTAAATGAGCTGCTCAAGGTACGGGGGGAAAATTTGAACTACTTTACTGACGTGCGAAACATCTGTGTTTGGTATATGGTTTTATGTGTCTTATTATCGTCACAGAAAACCCTCAACATTAAAGATGTTGGGATGATGCCGGTCGGGGCCATGTCTGCAGGTGCACCTACAGCTCAGGTGAGGCTCGTTCTACACACTACCTTGTACGTACGGATCTGAAAGTTGCAAGCCGTTGAACTTGTTTTACCCACCGCTTTTGTGGATTTGGGAGTAGCCAGTCACAAACCGCCTGCCGCAGTACTCAATGTTAAAGCAAACAATTTGTTATCCCGCACGTCACCAGGCCGCCGAGGAAGACGACGCGCCAGCCAAGAAGGAGAAGACTCATTTCACAGTAAAACTGACGGAATTAAAGGCAGCGGAAAAAGTCAAACTCATAAAAGAAGTGAAGAATTGCATTCAGGGCTTGAACCTTGTTCAGGTATGTTTCCTACTAGATTTCCAGGTGCGTCTTGTACCAAAGCATGTATTTAGGAATAGTTTAGAATTGAACCTGCTTTAAACGGCTGCTTCTCCCTCCCATTTCCTGTCTACCATCATCCCTGCTGCTTAAGTTTTCTTCATGGCAATGGGACGTTCCTTTCTGTGTCCACTTTAACCATCTATGCATACAGTATACACTCTATATAAAGAGTGGTAATACACTGCACATTGCTATAATTTGTATTTCTACTCTATTTTCTACTTTTATTTTTATTCTTTATTTTCTACTGATTTCTACAACACACAAATGTACATATTCTCTTCTCATCCAGCCTCCTGCATCCCTCTTTCCTTCTTTGCTGGCCTGCTGTAACTACTGAACCCCCCCCAGATCTGTCTCGTCTTAAAAAATACTAAGGCTAAAAAGCATTTACCCTGGGTCGCCTAACTGGCCGTTGCTTTTCCTGACCACAGGCCAAAAAGCTGGTGGAGAGTCTTCCCCAGGAGATCCGAGCCAACGTATCTAAAGAAGAGGCAGAGAAACTGAAAGCGGCCCTGGAGGCGGCAGGCGGCACGGTGGAACTGGAGTAAACCCGCGTGCCCACCTCCACCTTCTGGCTGCTCGAGCACTTATTCCTTTATTTTTTTTTTTTCCTTTTATTTAAATTTTTTTTTTTTTACATCGTAAAGGAGAGCGAGGAACGCAGGAGAGGAAAAAAAAGATAGGGAAGAAATGCCTTTTTACCATGTTTTCAGTGTGAGGTGGGGCTGCACAACTCAAAGACTGAACTTTTATGGTTCTCTAGCCACTCTGTGTGCGTGTCCGCTCGTCTGTTTCTCTGATACTGTACGTAGCCTTGGTGCTAAAAAGTCGCGGGTCCTCTTTGGTGCCACACCAGTCGGTCATTCTTCTGTGCGCGTCCATGTCTCATTTTCCACAGGACACGTCGTCAAGAGATGGAAATGGAGCCGTTATTGCTGTTGTCTGTAAAGAAATAAATGATCGCTAATGAATGATGAGGTTTATTAACAACGCAGTGGGGATAATTATTATATGATTAAAGGTTAAATATCCACATTTTTTCCGTGCTTCTTAAAGTCCTAAGATCAGTTCTAAAGTTTTATTAATGTACCGTATGTACAAACTGAGTTTCAAAATGAATTCATTGATGAAAACGAGAAATTCTTGGGTTGCGAAATGCTAAGGTTATAAGTTAAACGGTCTCTAGCTGCTTGTGGAGTTTGAATGCGTTGCCTTTTCACTGGGAAAGAACTAACGGGGTATCCTGCATTACCTGCACTGACCGCTAGAGGGAGAAGGCTGTTCACGAATGTCACAAATCATCTGTGATCTCACAACTTCTGTGCCAGAGTTGGACACAGTTGACGTTGGTTTTGATTTGAGCAAAACATATTTGCTTTTGTATGTTATTATCAAGGTGAAAGTGAGTCACTCATGCCTTGGCTCATTTTTTTGGCTTGTGTATCTTCGGCGAAGCTTTTCCTTGTATGCGTTGGTTGTTAGTGTTAAGCCAAATGTTAAACGCACATGTTAAGCACAAAAACAGTTACAATCTTCTTTAGTCGTATAGTCAACAAATTGCTCTTAACGTCCCCCAATCCAACGGAAAGGCTGCTGAATGCTTTTTATTTTAGTTCTATTTAATATCTTTATTAGTTTGTTGCTGAAATGTACACACTTTCAGAAAGCTTGGTGTGTAGTATGTATGTAGTATTCAGCAAACTCCCCATTCATATTGACACAACTGTGTGGAATACTTTAGAAGTAGCCTTGACTTCCACCGTTATATTGGTAACAAACATTTTTTCACATATCTATATTGAGTTGTTTCCTATGGCATGGAGGCTACTATGGAGCCCTTTCTTTTATAGACCACATTAACAAAAGTGGTCATACTGGTGGAGTATACAGTATATGGTGGAAGACTGCACACCATCAGTTAGATGCAGAAATCAACAGCATCCCTGTCATGGCATAATTCGACTAAGGAGTAAGCTCTGACTGACATGCATGAAGAATCATGACGGTTTGGGTGTAGGATGATGAACCTGTTCGAGACAAAACACTTGGTCTGGTGGCTATTATTCTGCAATTACATGTGCTGAACACCGGGCTGTACGGACAACTTCTTTGAGCGAAGGACTGCGGTTACAAAGGGTCAGAGAAAGTTGTGAATTGTTCCAGAAACCCCTCCTAACTCCAAGAGAAGCCAACACGAAGCAGCTGATCTTGGGTCACTTCATTTGAACTTGGGTGCAGCCTTCTGCCCAACACACATTGCGGTTGCATACACGACAATGCACTCGTATTTTACAGGGCTGTAGTAACCGTTCATTTATTTGTTAATCTTTAAACGCAATAGAATCCTATTTGTTTGCTTTGTGCAATGAAGAAAATGTTTATGCATTTACTTTTGGACTCTATTATGGGTTCAACATACAAAAAACAAAAATGGCAGTAAAACCTCCTGCCCTTCCACAGCCTTAAGTGACCTTGTCTGACATGAGAATGACCTTGGTTCACTCATCCTTGTGGTGCAGTTTTAGACACCAAACCAAAGACACTAAAGGTGGCGCTGCACTATAACAAGTAGTGGTGTATATTCACAATGCAGGTCTACTTGGTGGGTTTGTATTGCTCCTAGATCTTCTCGTTAAATGTTTCATTCAGTTCTAAATATAAGCCATATCACATAGGATATAATATTTATTACATATTTCACGACATAATACACACATTTATTACACCTTTACCTGTATGCCTGGCACACAGCAAGACTGTTTCACTCATTCTGTCTATCAATTTTTAAGGAATACCTTTTTGCAGTGGTGGAAAAAGTAGTGGAACGCAGCACTTGAGTAAAACTAGAGATATCTTACTAAAAAACGATTCTGGTAAAAGTGAGTCATTAGAATATCACTTGAGTAAAAGTCTTAAAGTTACTGATATTAAATTTATTTAAGTATCAAAAGTAAAAGTTAATGCTGTATATATATATATATTATATAATATTTCTGTATTTTACGGTAAGCACAAGAGGCTTTATACGGTAAGACACATCTTTGACTCTGACATAAGAAAACATTTGTTATATTGCCATGGGTCTCCATCAGTCACGGGAGGTGCAGGTGCTGGTGCTGGTGTGGGTGCGGGTGCTGATGCTGGTGCTGGTGCAGGTGCAAGTGCGGGTGTGGGTGCTGGTGCAGTGCAGGTGCTGGTGCAGGTGCAGTTGCTGATGCAGGTGCTGGTGCGTCGGGCAGCATCGCCGCTGGAGGAGGCCGTCACTATGGTCGTCGCTCTCCAACACGCTGCTGGTTGTGACTCTCTGGGACTTGCCTGTGCTAGTTCAGTAGCAATGCCGTATCAAAGTAAACTGAACACGAGCGGTGTTGCCAGGTCTCCATGACAAGCCCAGCCATCCCCCATACCCTGGATTAAAAAAAAAAAAAAAAAAAAACGCTGCAATGCTTAAAAAGTAGCCCAATTCTGCGGGAAAACCACAGACGTGGCAACGCTGAACACGGGCTCGAGAGTGTTCATGTACACACGATGTATTTCTTCGATAACTCAGCTTTTGAGACGTTGGAAGGTGTATTCCCCTCGCTTGAGCTAGGCTACTTGATTCCCGCTGCAGCCATGCATTGCGCTAGCACAGTCAGCACGCACCCCGTCACTATCTCTCTTCTGGACACACGGGGATGAAGGAATTGCCAATGACCTTCTCATCTGAATGTGAGGAAGAAAAGACTCAATGGAAATTTCCAGGGAAAAAAAAAAAGTAAAAGTATCCCTTTAAGTCTCTGTCAATACTTGAGCAAGACCTTTCGAATTTTCCCTCCTCAGATGATGTTCTCCGTCGCGGTTTGCCATCGGTCTAAATGTGCCTGGTGGCAGGTTTGAGGCTGATCTTTCACCAGTTGACTCAACCGGGGAAGGTTCAAATGGAAAATATGCGGAAACCATACTTGACATGTGGGACACTTCCATGTCAAATGTCCAATGCAGACATTTAGGATCGCGGCTTGAATGACACTGTCCTTTTCTTTGGCTTAGGATCCGCAGAATGATGTCGAGATGGCAGCAGAGCTCAGGGAGAAAGTAAACAAACAAGAAAGTGACGACGGCGCTTGGTTTTCGCTCACTCATTTTTTAAAGCACCCTCAAACAGTTCCAACGTCTCCATGCGAGTTGGGCGGCTCGGGAGGTTCCCGCACACATACTAGATGGAGCTGTTGCTGTTTGGGAGGAAGGTGAGAGTCGCTGAATTTGTTTGCAGTGACTTACTCTCGGTCAGATGTGGTGTGTCAATATGACAAATTCCATAATATATTACGCTCAGTTTTACTTTTTAGACCTGGAAGGCGTCCAGAAGGCCTTCCCGAGGAGCGGTGGCCACTGTTGGACAGGTAAAGGAAGACCTTTTTCCTATAGGCTTTAAGGAAGACCTTTTTCCTATACGCTTTAAGGAAGACCTTTTTCCTATAGGCTTTAAGGAAGACCTTTTTCCTATAGGCTTTAAGGAAGACCTTTTTCCTATAGGCTTTAAGGAAGACCTTTTTCCTATACGCTTTAAGGAAGACCTTTTTCCTATAAGCTTTAAGGAAGACCTTTTTCCTATAGGCTTTAAGGAAGACCTTTTTCCTATAGGCTTTAAGGAAGACTTTTTCCTATAGGCTTTAAGGAAGACCTTTTTCCTATAGGCTTTAAGGAAGACCTTTTTCCTATAGGCTTTAAGGAAGACCTTTTTCCTATAGGCTTTAAGGAAGACCTTTTTCCTATACGCTTTAAGGAAGACCTTTTTCCTATAGGCTTTAAGGAAGACCTTTTTCCTATACGCTTTAAGGAAGACCTTTTTCCTATAGGCTTTAAGGAAGACTTTTTCCTATACGCTTTAAGGAACACCTTTTTCCTATCGGCTTTAAGGAACACCTTTTTCCTATAGGCTTTAAGGAAGAGCTTTTCTCCACTTTAGAATAGAATATCTCTTTATTGTCATTGTACAAGTAGGATACAACAAAATGTGTCCTCTGCATTTGACCCGTGTTATACCTAGTAGCAGTGGGCACCTGCAGTGCCACGCCCAAACAACTCCAACTCTTTGGCCAGCGCCGCGGTCAGCGGCACCGACAACAGTATTGACCCCTAACATACATGTCTTTTGATGTCGGGAGGAAACAGAAAGGACCCGGGAAGACCTTTATATAATACACTATACACTAAGTAAATTCACCTTCGCTGACAGTATTCCTCCCCTCTTTGTTGCCAGTCCCTTCGCCGTCATTGCAATACATTTTTAAAATGATTATTACAGTATATCAACGGACACAGGCGGTGAGCGATGCTCCCTCTTCCACGCCTCGGGAGGCTGCGCCGCCATCCCACACTTGCCGCCGGATGAAGTCAAAACCACCGACTAATGAACTCAAAGGGGGAAAGACGGGGCGGAGTGGTTGCATTTTACATAATTCATGATGACTGGTAAAATAAAAAAAAAAAATGTAAAAAAAAATTCTGTTATATTTTCGAGATCCACCTTCCGTGGAGCCTGCGCGGGCGGCAGCTCCGCGGGGAGCCGGGCTTGTTCTTGAAATGTTGTGACTGACACGTGACTGTTTTATTCATGAGCCACGCGGCGACGGCCCCTGACGGCTCTTTGCTTTTGTCCCGTTGTATCAGCCCCGTGTGTTTCAACGACGGAAAGAATCGGGAAAACTGCAACCTCAGCTCCTTCACGAGATATTTTGAATTCCATATTTTATGTGTTCATCCTAAATATACAGTATAGGTTCTGTGTTTTTCTTCGCGAAGGCTCGGTGGGTGGTAGTGAACGCTGCCATATACTGTACGTCTGGAAATTGAATTTGACTTTGCTAATGGACACAATGATTTGTGTCCGGGGTTTCGCTCCAGCTGCTCTCTGTTCTCCCTCCACACACACGCACGCACGTACACACACACACGCACGCACACACACACACACACACACACACACACACACACACACACACACACACACACACACACACACACACACACACACACACACACACACACACACACACACACACACACACACACACACACACACACACACACACACTCCTTACATCCATCTTCTCGGAACAGCTGCAGATGTGGCTTTGACGTCTCCAGGTCCATGACATACATCTATGTTTTCAGCAGCTGTGGTTTGGGGTTCATCGTTCCACGGTAAGATGACTTGTAAATTTGAAACCAAACCAGATAATCTGTCAATAATCTGACAGACAGACAGACAGACAGACCCCGGAGGGAAATTGCAGTGTCAAAGCGGCTCATATCAAAAATAGACAATAATAATAATAATAATAATAATAATAAAGAAATAAAAATAGAATACAATTAATGGCAATAGAAAATAAATTAAAAACAATTGTCAGAAAGAATGGCGAAACAACGAATATTAACATGGAAATTAACCCAAAAAAAAAACAATTAAACAACAAAAAAGGACTATACGATTATACAATAAACCCAACAATAAGCAATGAAAAATTGGCAAATAAACAATAAACCTCGAGTATCAACACAACACCTTTCTGTTGAAGGTGAAACTAAACCCAAAGTCTTCGGACAAAAACTCAAATATCAATATGATATTTGAGTTTGTCAGAAATGAAGTATTCAGTCAGGTTTGCAGCGCTTTGCAGTATTATCGAGCGACTCCGTCCTTGTCGCAGCAACTTAGGTTGTTGCTTTTGTTTTGCTGCTGTCCTTGTTTTCGTGGACACATTCAGCCGAACACTTAGCAAGCGCAGAGAATCTTCAAGTATCATCAAGTGTCATCATGTCTTCTCCCGGGGGCCCTGGCGCTCACCTTTCTCCTCTCTTTTCCCAGCGGAATTCTAAAGCTTTGCCCACGCTGACGCAGCCTCGGCAGCGGGCGATCAGTGGATGTGGGGCTTACGCTGAGTGCCGTGAGTACCTTCTGTCCTGACGCCCGATCCATCGCTCTCCGCTTCGAATAAAAGCCTGACGTGTGGCCGTGCCTCGGAATTAAGCTGCCGCCGCAGAGCCGGCGTGGTGTGAGGGTTGGTGCCGTCGCCACAGTTCTGCTGCTAAATATTCCATTTATTTAACCTCCATCATCCTGCAGGAACGTGAGGTGGAACCCCAGTGCAATCTGACTTTGTTGGGGATTCAACTTTTTTGGAGTCATGAAGAGAGGGTTATTTCTATTTGTTTTTTTAGATAGGCAGACAGACAGATAGATAGATAGATAGATAGATAGATAGATAGATGGATAGATGGATAGATGGATAGATGGGTAGATGGATAGATGGATAGATAGATAGATGGATAGACAGATAGATAGACGGATAGACGGATGGATGGATGGATGGATGGATAGATAGATAAATAGATCGATAGATAGATAAATAGATCGATAGATAGATAGATCGATAGATAGATAGATAGATAGATAGATAGATAGATAGATAGATAGATAGACAGATAGAGGAAGCAGATGCACCGTTTCACACTTATCTAAAGAGTCAAGACATTATCAGCAGCTTTTACAACCGAAAAAACACTTTTCTCATGTTTTGATCTGCCCTTGACTGCGGAGCCACCAGAGCGGGACTCACTCCGCTATAAAACGCTATAAATATGATCAGGACGGCGGCATATTTGCTGAAACATTTATCAGCAATAAACCCCTAAAAATATGAATTATTGAAATCCCCGCTCATCTGAAAACAAACATCTGGGCGGCAGGGAGCCGGCAGCAGCGTCAGGGTGAATCATCGCAGGACTCGCTCCAACATTTTCCATTCCCACTCTGGTGATTATGCGGTGGATGTATTTCTAAATAGTTTCCACGCTCTCACCCACAAAATGTATTTCTGCTTTGTTTTACGGCCACAATAGCCAAACTCTTCACATATTTTCGTTCCCCCCTCACCTCCGCTGATCCCTATATAATGTTTATCGCGTGCGCGTTGTTTGCCGTTATTACCGCTCCCCGGGAACCGAGGCCCACTGTGACCGTGTGTGCGGCACGCCCCTCTACGTGTGATTGTATTGCGTTGTTTTTGTTTCTCAAGGGTTGTTATTTCCACTTACCAACAGCGGCCCCTCTATTTGCCTTTTCCTGCCTATGGAAAATGCATTAAAAAAAAAAAAAAAACATATATACGCCGCTCATTATGCACGGAGTACCACTCCAAAAAATATGAGCAGAAACCTTTACGCAAATTACGCGGAGGAGGGTCTCTGGAGGCTCTCTGCCGTCTCGTTCCACCTCCCACTGGGAGAAATTATATCTTGTTGCTCCTCAGTGGTCTCTTGGGGTCTGAACGCGTCGCGCATTTTATTCACAAGTCAGAAAATAGATTTTCATTTATTAGAAAATAAAAAAAATCAACACGAACAAACGAATCAGCCGTATCCACACGAGGCTGCGGGCGATTGAATCAAATAGCAGCTTCCGTTTCCAAATAACAGCCGTGCGCGTGACAAACACCCCATCGCTTTGTGTGTTGTGCGGCGGTGGGAGAAGTACGCGGCGCTTTTTGTCGGAGTAAAAGTACAAATACTCTGATTAAGCGGGCGATTCGGGCGAATTCGGGCGATTCTTCCCGTTCGCTCCTTCTCCTCTGCCGTGCCTTTGTTACCGCTCTGTCCCTCACCGGGAGGTAATGAGGCTGATTTCCTGCCTTTTTGGCACGGCATCTGAGACCAGGGAGAGCGATCCTGCATCCTGGAAAAACAAAAGATTGTGGTACGAAGGCCCGCGTGGGAGACGGGCTTGGCTCAGCATCTTCTCTCCGGCTCTCTATCTCTCTCTCTCTCTCTCTCTCTCTCTCTCTCTCTCTCTTTCCCGTTTCCTTCACGTCGGCCAAACCCTGCCTCCAAAGCACCGGAGACAAAATGAATCAACCCGGAGTGGTGCGGGAGCCAATAGGGCCTTGATGGGACAAAGGCGTTATGTAAAGAAAACATTTGGCCGGTTCTGACCTTGAGGTATCCACGACCACTTTGCGCATATTTTGCCCCGGGTAGGAAGAAAACCTTTCCATGTGTGGAATCTGACCCTTGGAACCCGTGTGTATTTTTACACTCGGCGAGTGCAATAAAGTGTCACCTTATCTTATTTTATCTCCGGCACTGCCACACACCTAAAACAACAAACGGACGGGAAAAGTCAGTTCATTCTAGTTGGAGAATTGGATCTCAAACGTTATACGAAGGGGAGTTTGGAACTCTCCTCGCTCATGGGACCATGGTAAATGTCCAGCTGATCAAACTACTCGCTCCGGTACTGGACAAAAAATAAGCTCTCACGTTTTCCCTGTAATATTTTGCGATGTGAAACCCAGACGCAGGTCATCCGACGCCTAGTTAGGGGGATGATCCGACTGTCAGATATGATTACGCATTTGATGTGAATCAGACTACATGTTTCACGTCGGGCACGTTCGTGTTTTTTCTCTAATCGTGATCATGTTTTTTGTGTTGATAAGTGTATAAACTTCAAAAAGATCCAAAATGATCAACCTAGTTTTTCTTTTTCTTCCCACACCGAGGACCATCTCTGCATGGCTTTCATCCAAGGTAAAGAGAATATTTTATCTTGCAGAAAAGCTGAAATGAGGCTTCATTGAAGTCCCTGTGAAAGTCAATTCCGAGATTTGTTTGGGGGAGCTGGGGGAGCCACCGGGCTCCCTGCAACAAATATCCCATTTTCCTCATTTCCTATTTTCAACTTCAGGACAGAGTCAAAACAACAAAAAACAGCACGTTATTGGTTTTCTGATTTTGGATTGGTATATGTATGGTGGGTGGGTGTCGGGGTGTCGTTATGGGCGGGCGTCCGTGGCTGCTCTGCGCCCCAATCGCTCCCTCTCTGACGGTATCGACTGTGCCCACGGTGCGCCAGCGATGGGGTGCGCTTGTTCGTCGCGCCAAAACAGTGTGTTTTTATTTTAGATGTAGGTTATTTTATTTTACTCCATTACCTTATGGAACAAAACAAGCAACAACAACAGGCAACGCCCCTGTATGTATGCATTGGATTTGTGGTATTTGAACCACTGCTGAAACTCTCCCGCAACTGGGTGTGGTTCCGGCTGTGCCCACAGCGTCTCAGAGCAGAGGGAACTGCCTTTTTTATTTATTTATTTTTTTTTTTACACAATTTTGAAACCTAACTTTATATCTTAGGTGATTTTTTTTTAATCATTCAAATTTGGCTGGGTGGTTAATTACACATTTTGGGATGTGTAGTTTGTTATAATTGGGATGTGTAGTTTGTTATAATCCTAATCAAAACCCACTTTGATTAGGATTATAACAAACTAAATGATAAACATGGCTGCCAGCGGGCAGTAGTACCAGCACCATCACACACCACCACCGACAAAAACAACAGAATCTAACACTCCATTTCAGTCTAGACTTAAATAAATGTAGTCTAAGACTTAAAACTGAATTGAATTCAATAACAATTCCAGAAGTGCCAGTTTTACTCACAGTTTGGATGATAATACACACATGTACTATATAGGACACAGCCACAGGATGGAATTTCGGGTGCAGGAAGCAAACAAATCGGTCTCATTGATTTATTAATTTCCGGATTCCCACGTGTGCAATTCAAACAAGGTAATTGAATGAAACAGGAATGTCACAGGCACCATTCCTGAAACTGCATGGAACCTTAATTCATCCGTAGTTTATCAGACATATCGATGCAAATTGAGGAATTCATCGAAGCGTACTTGTACCTCAAGCTGCTTCACATTATTTACACTCTAGGAATTGTTTTGTTATCTACATTTCAGCTCAAATAACAATTCATATCTATTTTGACTGGCGCACGTGAATAAGACCTGCTATTCAATGTTTCTGCTCAATTATCAATAATATCAAAAGGCAGATACTGCGTTGCTTCGAGATTTGTCACAAGCTGCATTATGCATACAATTTTCATCATAGAGATGTAAAAAGTGAAATCACAATAAAAACATCAATCTCCGCTTCTTTCCCTGTGGAAAAGGTCAGACTGGCTCCCACATCAGGAGACGCGCTCAGTCAAACCCTGACGTCCTAGACACAGATCTACCCTTTCCCCGCAGGGCGATTTCACAAATATTGATTTTGTTCCAGTCCGTACGGCGGGATAGGAAGCAAAAATTATAAACGCCGAATAACGAGTGCAGCGCTCGTTCAAAACGTGCCTGTTCGGAACGGGGCGGCTGCTTGGCTTCCGGCATGGCTGCTTGCGGGTTTCGCTCATCCAAACGACTCCACACTCTGACTTGTACGGCTGCACGTACGGGTTGCACTCGCAAAAGCGACCCGTGGTGAAAAGCGCCGGGGAAATACACTATTTCCCACGGGGGGAAAAAAAAAACACGCCCGAGTCGCGCTTTTGGATAAACTGACTACATATCGGGGCTGCGCTGCCGACGAAAGTGACTCAGTCGCACAGCCCCGAAGCCTGGCCCTGCTGCTGCACAGAGCTGAGTGGCTCGCTGCCCACTTGGTTGTTAAAAGTTTAATGATATTACCTGTGTCGTGCGTCCAAATTGCACCAAAGCTGACAGTGCACATCCTTGGGTCCCCAGCAAAACACCTGCCAGGTTGCCATTGCTTATCAACATCTCCTGGGTGAAGAAACGACTTCCTCCATGATTATCCATTTTCCAGGAGAGAGAGAGAGAGAGAGAGAGAGAGAGAGAGAGAGAGAATTGTGAAAATAATTAAATAAAGGATAAGAATAAAATAAAATAAAGCGAGAGGATATTTCAAAACAAGTGGGGCTTTTAATGCCAGCGGCGTAATCCAATTGTATTAATGTTGTTTTGCTTGAGCCTCCACTTGAGATTAGTTTGTAATCTGCGTCGAAACAGATCAGTCGTGCAAGAACTCCAGTTTGTGTGCGGGATGTTCATCCCTTTGGGAAATTTTTGGACCCCCCACCTTGGCAAAACTGCGAAAATCTGGATTTTTATAAAGGTTACATCAATGTAACACACAAGACCCTAACGAGAAAATGTCACTTAGAAGCAGCCAGACAGACAGATAGTAATGAGCAAAAATCCACTGAGCATGATATACAATCCAGAAATTCCCCCCAAGGAATAATTTGATTTCATCTGCTCTTATCTTATTGTTCAATTAAAATGAAATATAGAGGTGATTGGGACATTTTACATAACAGTCCGTTTTGTGCGTAGAAGTGCTCCGGGGAATGTAGGACTGTTGTCTTTTTTTTCATTATTATTCATGCTAAAATAATTGGCTTATTCAGTATAAGGGTTTAATAAATAGTTGCTTTGAATTCCACAATGACACAATAAAGTGTATGAGGTGCAAGCTCGGGGAAATAAGTAAAAAGAGAAACGAGATGGTCCTTCTCTTCAATCATGTACTCTGTAAAGAATTATCATAAACCAACAGCACTCCATTACAGGATTAAAACAGACTGAGTTATTATTATTGAATTGATGGATGCGTTCTCTGCCCTACTCATGAATTACTCACAGATGTTTGAAACTGGCACCCGTGAACTTTGAGGACGGGCCTGCCGGTTTAATTTCCATTGTAATTATTTGGAAAGAGTAGAAGCTTCAGCAACAACATGTTGGACACCTACGAACCGACCCTGAGGATTTCAGGCGATTTTTCCAATTGCTATTAACTTTTTGGAGCGTTTTCCTCCAATTCATCCTCTGGAGTCGAGGCGTTGAGCCCCACACTTTGCATCGTACACCTTCCCCAAATGCCAAAGCACTCTCTTCCTCCTACTGCAATTTTCCCACTGACATTTATATTTCCCTGGCAGCAGCTAGCCACTCTCCTTGCGAGGGGACATTGTTTTGTTGAAGGTTTCGTTAAAAAGGGTCTGACCGTGACTGGTGATAGGTTTCATAACTGTGAAGTTGAATTTTTATTCATATTGTATACGAAAGACAGACTAAACAGCTACTACCCGGATGACAACACGCGTAGCATGTGGCAGGGAATCGAATCTGCCGCTAACAACAGGAGAAACACGAACAGGACCGAGACCCAAGACACCACCCTCCCAGACAACCTCAATTGTTTCTGAACAGAGACATCACCTCAAAATCCCCCTGTAACCCCGAGGAGTCTGCACTTCAGGTGACACACACACACGGCTTCTTAAGGCTCTGAAGCAGGTAAGCCCCCGCAAAGCAGTAGGACCTGATCGGGTGTCACCGAGAGTCCTGAAGGCCTGTGCTGAACAGCTGGCAAGTGTGTAACAGATATTTTTGACATCTCTCTCACACAGGAAGCAGTCCCACGGTCCTTCAAGTCTTCCGTTAGATGACCAGTCCCTAAAACAATCAAAGACTTGAGGCCGGTGGCACTCAGACCGGTCGACATGAAGTGCCTCGAAAAACTGGTTCTCCAATCCGTAAGCTCTGTGGTCCTAGACACGGTGCAGCGGACGACGCGGTGGCCCTGGCACGTCACTCTCCGTCGGAGCACTTGAACACTAACAGAACATACGCATTCGCTTTCTCGATCACAGCTCATCAATACCATCCCACCAATTAAGTTGATTGTGAAGCCGGCAGAACTTGGAGCGCCAGCAGCCACCTCTAATTGGATCTTGGATTTCCTTACAGACAGACCACAGGTGGTGAGGACAGGAAATAAGGCCTCTGCTGAGCTCGCAACCAGCACAGGAACCCCCCAGGGCTGCTGCCTCAGCCCCAAACTCTACGCCCTGTACGCTTATGACTGTGTTTCAACCCAGGACGACAATCTCATGGTTAAATATGCAGATGACATGACCCTCCTTGGCCTCATCAAAGGTGGGGACGAGTCATCGTACAGGCTAACGGCGAGCAAAATCATCGTCTGTGGAGAGGACAACCACCTCGTTCTTAACATCAGTCAAAACGGGCCGACGGTCACAAGCTTCTAGGCCTTCATATGCTAGAAATTCTGAGCTGGACCAAAAACACCAGGTACAGTGAAGAAAGCAGGAGACCATGGAGGATCGCTCATTCCTTGCATTCTGCCATTTCTTGGCACATTTATTTACTGCCATTAATAAAAAACAGCCTATTGCTGCAGACGAATGACCCGACCTCACCTCAGGTGAGCTTAACGTGGTGGTCAAAGAAGAAATCACGTCATTATTTTAGATCTCAATCCCTTGCCAAGGTGTGTACAAAGTAATGTCTTGTTGGAATCACATTAACAGGCAGTCAGCAGCTTGGAGAACCTCATCCTGACCCTTGAGGCAAAGGCTTTGAGGCCATGTCATTGTAGCAGGCTGGCTTCTTTCCACCCAGCCATGCAAGAGCTGGATCAGTGAATACGGCACTTCCTTTTTCATGCAAAAGCATTCAATTAAAGTTTGGCATTCAGAATCAGTTCATTCATTTAATGTACTGTAAAGTACTCTGTTACATTCTCAATCTCAAGGGAGTTGCTTTGAGGAAAGGAGAGCCGGTGAATATGGCTGAGGACGGACCAGTCAGTCAGACTGCGTCCAGACCGCAGGAGCAGATAGACACGACTGTTGCCGCAACAGTTAAACACCTTCATGTCCGGTTCGGCAGCCTCCTTAATAGTATGTTTAGATCAAGATGCTTTGTATAATATGTAACATATCACATATCATATCACAACATATCAAATCACATACTTTTGATAACATGCACCAAAAGAACACTGACTATCATTACAAAACTACAGGCCGTTTACTAAACTTTTATTCCACTATTAAGTTTGCACCTTATTCATAAAAAGCAAAAACTAAATGGAATAAATATTTATAGAAACAATTTGTATTGCTTGTTTAGGTCGGCTGGAACACGGAACAGACACAGCAGCAACCAAAGCAGTCCAGTGTTTCCAGGTGTTCAACCATGACACTTGGCCAAAGACAGTGGAGGAGCTGGTTGATTATGTCGCTGTGGAGGTCCACTTCTTGTTGGACCATTTTCAGGTTGTACTGGAAAGGTACAGTAACAGCCATGGTTAATCAAAATATAGACTTCTGAATGTTCCGGCGTTAAAAGTCCTCCTATCCAGTTACGGTTGGGTTGTATTTCATTAAGGAATGGCTGTGACTGTGCCCCGGCTGAGGAGGAGTTCCAGGCTTTCAACCCGGTGTTCAGGTCCACTTAAAACTTCTACCCTGATAATGATAATTTTGGCTTCAGAACATCGTCCATCTGGTGAGGATCTGGTTGCCGGTTGGTTTGTCTAACGAGCAACAGGTAAAACCCCCATCCCCACACACACTCAGGAGAGGAGCCCTTGTCCTGACACATCTCCGTCTTTTCCTCCGTCTACAACCCCCGTCGTCTGTATCTCTGTGCCGGAGGTCCCTGAAAACGCTGCTTGGGTTGTCATTGTTTTTAGACATTTGTTGGTGTGAGGTATGGGACCCCTGTTTCAGAATCCAATGTTTTATTAATTGAAGGTAGCTGTGTCAGAGTCTGTCCTTTTTTAGGTATAGTAACCCTGTATCAGAGTCTGTATTTTCTGCCTGGGGGG
Organism: Zeus faber; assembly: GCF_960531495.2. Lineage (NCBI taxonomy): Eukaryota > Metazoa > Chordata > Actinopteri > Zeiformes > Zeidae > Zeus > Zeus faber. The sequence continues at coordinate 18,490,677 of NC_137205.1, forward strand.
GGGGGGGGGGTTGGTCAAGTGCTCTTGATCGACATTTTCATCATCAAGTGTCGGTCAAGAGCAGCGGGCCATAAACACTCGTGACTTACCAGCCACCGCTATGGCCTGTGGACGGCTTTCTCGACCTCCAGCCTTCCCTCTCTTTCTCACGCTGAAGCCCTGGTTATAGCTTCAGAGAGCGCAGGGCATTTATAGCGGACACATTCTCCGCTGCAATATTCTCCGCAACCAAGGAGGGGGGCAGCAGAGAGGAAGTACCATGTGTAGCAGGAAGTAGTACACGAAGAGGAGCGCTCGAGCGTCTGAACTTGTGCCGGGGATGAATTGCTTATTACAATGGTTGAACCGACAAATGCGGCGCTAAAGGAGAAAAGCGGCGGGAGCGTGGAGAGAGACGGGAGGTGGGGGGGTTGAAGTTATGTCCCGCTCAGCATTTTATTACAGAGGAACTTACTGAACCGCTGAGTCACAATGTATAATTATTCTCCCTCATTGCAAGACTCTGACAAGGAACTGCACATGACTACCAATCAAAACGTTATAGTTACTACGAATATAGTTCCCAAACCTGGGTGAGCTGTTTGCGTACACTGTTTTGCCTCAAAAAGTCATGTGGTAGACTTTGAATTTCACTTCTGACTTGTGCCACGGACCCATGTTGTCCAATGTGTCAGAAATAAAACAGCGAAACGCTGATCTCCCATCGCTTCCCATGCACTTCCAGGGAACGCCCATCGCACCCCTCGCGCCAAGTCACAAGTCCCAGGTCCCCGCCCGCCATGGCGCCATCCCCCCCCCCCCCCACCCCGGGTGACGTCATTTGTGTCACGCTTTCTCTGCGCCCTCGCGCCCGGGGCAAGTATAAACACAGCTTTACTCTCTCTCTCTCTCTCTCTCTCTCTCGGACAGTTTGAGTTGTATGTGAAGTTAACAGAAATGTTTCGAGTACTGCATCAGTAAGGGATGCTCTCAGGTGTTTTTAACGTTTGTGTTTTTTGGGGTTTTTTTTTGGCATATCTAAAGTTATGCTGTGAAGTTTTCCTATGTTTCAGCAAGCTATGGCAATAACTAGGAGGATTCCTGTTTATTTCATCGAAACATGTGTTGGGAAATAACAGCGCTTTACAGTTCACTGACAGATCACTGTTGATTCTTGTTTTTGCAGCCAATTCTAATTACTACAGCTAATGAATTAAACTGTTAATTGTGTCTCATATTTATCAAATATGGCTCAATGCTCATGCTACCTTCTCATATATCACTTCAGTTGGACATTTCAGAGAAATAAATGAGACAAAGAGGAGACAAGATCTCTTATAGGGATCATACTTCTCAGATTTGTGTCATGAAGGTCTCAGCTCACGTTCTCCTCTTTACCATAACCAAGCCATAAATGAGATCAGGGGTATACAATGATGACATCTCCTCTGTTTATCCTACTTCTCAAATATTGCTTAAAATGATTATCTCAGTTCAACTTCATTTGTTTCAGAGGAGTCTACTAATTCATCCCTTTTTCCATCTCTTTACTGCTGCCAAGGGTCCCTTAGGTGAAGTAGCTCAGACACAAACGGTCACAGAATGATATAAGAATGAGAAGCTCCAGTTAGTCTCATGAGGTCAGAAACGAACAAGAGATGAGCAGCGGCATCACCGTGGGGTTCGCCAACACCACCCGGGCTGAGAGGAAATCTCACCAACCAGTCATCAAATCTGCAGAGAATCCTCGGTTCTGACCAGCTGCGTGACACGGCGGTGATATGCCCCTGTGCAAATATTTTTTTTGGATCCTCCCCTCCACACACGAACTCCAGCCGGGAGATTGCGCGTGGTGCTTCTTCTTTTCCGTTCAATGAGGAACGGAGTAAAATAAAGTAGCTTACATCTAAAATAAACAAACACACCGTTTTTTTTATTTGGAGGAACGGGGCAAGGGGACGCACGGCGCGAGCACAGTGTCGCGGCCGCCGCCGGCGTGCCGGTCGAGGGCGCCCCATTGCGCCCAAGCTGGAACAAAAATCCAAACAAATGCACATGAGCAGAACTGCAGACATGGGCGTTACACGTTACGAGAATAATTATTGAGGTGGAAGATACAAAAACGAAAGAAGCTTCATGAGTTTTACAGAGACACCGTACGGCGAGAAACGGCAAAGCCATTGCTGCCGTGGTTGGAGGAGAAGGTAAGTATTTTAACATTGCTTTTATATGTATTTCACCTGAGTGATTTTAATATAATCTGCAGCTATAGTAAATTCACATAGCATAAGCTGCAATTTCCCTCCAGGGATGAATTAAGTATCTAATAAGTATCTAATCTAGTATAGTATAGTATACTGTATTATATTATGCTGTATATATATGTATAGTCTAGTCTTGTATAGTATAGTATAGTATAGTAAAGCATAGTATAGTATAGTAAAATACAGCATTGTGTAGTATAGTATAGCATTGTGTAGTATAGTATAGGATAGGATTGTGTAGTATAGTATATATATCCAGATTCTATCAAATAATGTACATGTTTTTTGACCACTTCAATATTCCAGACAATTCAAATTCAGATTCAACTTCAAGGTTTCTTGAACAGAAGACCTGGGATTTGAAGATACGGGAAATTGCCATTTGGGACCAACCCATGTTATAAACCAGATCTGCTGCTTATTAGAAATGAGAACATATTTTGGGGCCTTCCAGCAGGCACATGTACTGTATATGTGTAGAGGTTATTAATTATAATTTACATAAACACACACGGGGTATTCCTCTTGTTTCCCATAAACCGGGCTGACATTTAAACCAAACATTTTTCTCAGTTTACCATAAATAAACGTCGATATCACCTTTTATTGCATGTACCAGAGGACAAGATAAATATAGTAAAATATAATATTTTACTACATTTACGGCCACATTAAAAAGCAATCTCGCTAATTTCCTTTCCATAAAATGTCCCCATGGACAATTCCATGGCGCTGAAAATGAGCTATTATTTAAATAACCAAACCTCTATGATTGTGCATTTCATATAAAAGTAATAACGCCTGCAGTTCCGGCTGAAATGTGTTTTTATTGTATTTTTATAAAAGCTGGAGCAGTTTGCTTGTTTTTGATTTGTCTTTTAACTTAGCCATTACAAAAACCCAATATGCCTCCTCCATTAGACGACGGAAGGGGACGGTTAGCGGCATATTGTTTCCCTGGCACCTTGGCCTTTTGAGATGGCGGCGAACGCCGGGCGCTGCATGTCTCTCATTAGTGGAGTGTGTCAGACGTGAGCTGCGCAGGCGGCGAACGTTCTGCCCCGGAAGACCGCGCGGGTCAGAGGTCAAAAGGTCCAGCTCCGTGCATTTTACACAACATCATCATCATCGTCATCACCATCATCACCACCCTCATCATCGTCCATCGTCGTCGTGTGCTGCAGTAGATAGGCGGACAAATTTAGGAACGATTGCTGTAGCTGGTGAGCCTATAGAGCACTGCACGTATTTCCCTCCGACTGACAACAGTTCATTTCGGCACTTTTTTCCCCCCTCTCTCTTGTACTTCATTTAAGAGGGGACGGTTTAAATGGCCGCCACTTGTCTAAATTTAGCAACGTAAACAGAACATGTGTTTGGAAAGGTTTCGCGAGATTGTTCGCCTCCGTGTGGCCGTTGATCTGATTTAGCGCTGTTTGAGTTAATACGGGACCCGTGGCTCGGTTTGATTTTGATAACTAATGAGGCGCACTTTGGTTTTTCGCTGCCCCGTGAGAGAAGTCCAAAATTGGTGATGGAATGCGTGTGTGTGTGTGTGTGTGTGTGTGTCACACTCTGTGAGTGTGCTTCCCTGGGGGCTGGAGGACAGCAATTCACATGCCAGGCTGAAGGGAATTGAAGGATGTGATTAGGCCCGTCTCATCGCAGCGCTTATTTACATTTCGAGTTCAGCAGTTCCAAAAGAAATGGACACTTGATAGATGTGGAAAGAGTCTGAATGAGATGGGAACGCATCCTGAGCTCGCTAAGCACAACCAACGGGACACGTTCGCCACCAAGTCCGGTCCCAGAAGAAAGCGCCACTGCGCACGGCGACTTGACCTTGAGTGGCCGCTCCACGTTTCTGACCGCTAAATAACCTATGCTGCTTTCAAAGCTCCCGGCTTAGTCAGCGCCAAAATTAATAGACCCATTAATCCCACTCACGCAGAGGACAACAACCCTCTTGATTGATCAATTACCCCCTTTGACACACTCAAAGAAGCCATTCAAGCGCTCTCGAGTGGGAAAGTCAGAGCCATAAACAAGACCCCATCTGAACCGTCTTTGCGAGTGCATCAGTGCCCCAGCCGGCTCCACAAGCCACCTTGGGATGGGTAAGTGGAGGTACTGGTCTCATCTGGACTCTGTCACGGACAATCAGTCCTTCACAGCGGTCGAGGAGGCCGAGGGTGGACGATCGGATGCGTGCGATGCGCATAACACACCAGAACAAAAAAGCGAAATGCTCATCAGTTCCCCGCTGTGACTTTGTCCACAGTTGCCCATGTTGTTTGGAGCGGAGTTTCCAACAGTAATTTCCTACTGTGTCCCAGGTCATGAACTCAGCGGCTGACTCATTGTCGCCAGGTCGTCGCTGTTCAACGGCTGTGAGTGGGATATTAAATCCTTAAAATGGATACCTGTGACATCAGCATAGTAACAGCGTAACCATATTTGGGAAATATTTGCAGGGAATGTATGGGTTGAATGTTCGACATACCAAGAACTATATCAAGCACCGTACTCGAAAGAAAAGGTTTTTTTTTCCCCAACTAATTCATCGTTTATGTGAGTGTAAGACTTGGAATCAATATTGAAAAAGTCACCATCATCTCTGCTTGACGCACTATGTTTGAATTTCTTGTGTTTCATTACTTTTTGTGACTGAAGACAGATTTTTTTCTTTTGATAGAATCTTTGTTAGAAGGGACTGAATGCAAGTCTTTCATGCAAATAAAATTCACTTTTCACTTGATAACTCCTGAAATGCTATTAAATGTGTACTCTCCTCATGCAAACTAATCATATTCAGCGGTCTAGTCAGAGCTGCTTTTCAACCGCTGTGTGTCTGAGTGTGTGTGTGTGTGTGTGTGTGTGTGTGTGTGTGTGTGTGCGTGTGCGTGCCTGAGTGTGTGTGCGTGTGTGTGTGTGTGTGTGTGTGTGTGTGTGTGTGTGTGTGTGTCAGAGAGAGTCAAACGTCCACACATATTCTACTTATCAATCCACTGCCCCTGTTGCCCCGACGGTGTTTTCATTACTATCTCTGCCACTCCGCTGCCATTTTTCCTCGCCACTTGACAGAACCTCTCAGGCTGTATGCAAAAATTTAACAGCAAGATTAATTACGGTAACAGCACCCCCGTGCCCCGCTCGCGCTCTCTCTCTCGCTCCCGCCGATGTCCCCTGGTCCTGTTCGCATGCAAAGTGTTGAATGAAGACAAATCACGCAGGGCCCCCCGGTTGGCAGGGCTGCCGCCTCATCGGAGTCTACGCTGATTCTGGAGAAATGAGGAAGGACAAAAACAACAACAACAGGTGCAACACGCAGACACGGAGACAGCGGTGTAATGGAAGAGGGATGGAGGTGGTTGGTGCTCGGGAGGAATCCTGATGTATTTTATTGATGCTGTGCTTTTGGTTAGGGACGTTAATTAAGGGATATTAACACTGGACTTTGACTATAACCAGGACTGAAGTGATAATTGGTGAGGTGGGTTTATGATTGAAAATTAGGGGTATCATTACTATGGAGAAGGTATGTATTTGGTAGGAATGTTTCCCACATTTCCTGGTGGATATCAGGCGGGTATGGGATTAAAACAGCCGTTCTCAACCTGAAACATTGGTTTCAGGTTGAGAACATTGGTATCTGATTGATAGAACTTTGCTGAAAAGTTTGTTAAATTTAATTGAAATATATCATAATCTCAATATTATCCACTTGATGCCCACTCCGTGCGCTATGATATAATAAAAGTCTCCTTCATATGCAATGTAGAATATCTGCACCAGCAAGCCAATGTCCGTTTTGAAAGTACTTCTTATTCGCCTTACTCTGTTGTCTTAAATCTGAATTTAGACTCTGTTGTCTTAAATCTGAATTTAGACTCATGAGACCTAAAGATCCTGCGTTATAAACTCTGTATATAGCTGTGTACACTACACTGCTACCTTTAACACTAACAAAGCAAACTGGCATACTCAAACATTTTATATCCCAGTATACATGCCTAATATAAAGATAAAGATAAAAGATTTAAAAAAAATACTTAATATCTTACTGAATGTGCTACTGCTTGAATATTTGTTAATTTTATGGTGTCTAAAATGTATAAAAGAAAGGCTTTTAATGACAGAGTATATCACGAGAGGACAAGCCATTCCTTTAGTAAAATGTTTAATATATGACACCATAGAAAGAGGCACCATAGCTTTTTAAACTGTCAAGGCTCAAGGTGAACCACCTTGTAACTCCGGCGTTAACACGAGAACAGAGAAGTGATAACACTAAGTAGGCATAAGCTATATACGCGTACAGTATATATAGTTTCAAAAGGGACAAAAGTAACTTGCATTACTATTTTATTTTATTCGTGAATAATTGGTTGCTACTTCCCAGAGCTGTGTACTTATTAGTTACAGACGCGTGGCTCGACAGACAGGCCAACTCCCACCCTGAGGCCTCTTCCTCCCCAGTGGTGATGTAACTCTAAATTTGGTTGACTACTATTACAACTGGCAGTAATTTGTGCCGACTAAAGGTCTTGCCATGGGGGACCATATCTTTAAGGTTAAAATATTGTACATTAATGTGAAAGCCATCCACTCTGTGGATTTGCATGTTAAATTAATGTGTTTCTTTCGTTCTCCGGCAGCTGGTGACTAAATCGCAATGAAGATTAATTACACTTACATTTATATCTAAAAACCTCATTCTGGCACTGCCCATCGCACCAGATCCCCTCAATCTTTATTTGCTGTTATTTATTTATTGCTAGAAAAAATAATAATAAAATTACTTTCAAAAGTTGCTGAAGCAAGCTTGACACCCTCTCCACCCAAATACAGATTGCTTTTGTACAAGGACTGACCTATGGGGATTAGAGAGCAGGAGGAGAGCAGATTGGGAGCAGATGGTGATTACAAAGCTAAATTTGGTTTTTAAATTGAGACTCGAGACTAAAGTAAGAACTAACCATCTGTGCTCTCTGGACCATTGGGTCTGATAAATATCAAGAAAGGAAAACAAAGCATTGCACTGGCACACTTACCCTTCTGGGGAAATTGGTGGCATGGACTCAAATGCCCACTGAATGCCCTGTGTACACCGCCAGTCAGTCAGTTCCTTCCTCGCTTGAGTTGGATGTCGGCTGGCTGGCTGGCTGGTCTGTCGCTCATCCCTCACTTCCTGTCTTGTGGCTAAGCGGCCCATTCGTTTGCATATAACAGATGGAAATATGGCATTATAAAATAAACGTCCCCTGGAATAAATAAATGTGGCATTATGAAATAAAAGTCAGCTGAGATAAATAAATGTAGTCTTTTGAAAAATGTCCTTTTGGGCCCTTACTTGACTAAAATGGCGTGACCGGAATGACTCTCATTCCTGTCTCACACTTTTTTGTGCTCATAGTCACAAATTGACATCTATTGAATCGTGTCCTGGAGTACGATGGTCAAACTTTTTCCCTGCTACTGTTCTCATAATAAAATTTAAACCAAACATTTCTATGGGGAGATTTTTTCGTGCAACATAAAACTAGGATGGTGTGTGTTTGAGCAGCCACACCTGACCTGGATATAGATTATTGGGGACCCAGGATCAGAGTGGCTGCCTGTTGCTCGTAGGTTGGTCTAACGAGCAACAGGTAAAACCCCCATGACCACACACACTTAGGAGAGGAGCCCATGGCATGACATGTCTTTCTGCTCCTGGGCATATTCCAACTTGTCAACTCTCTACAATAAACGGGTGTCTACAACCCTGTGGTCTGTGTCTCTGTGCCGGAGGTCCCTGAACACGACACTTGGGTGGCGTGTGGCAGGCAAAACGGCCACAGCAGTGTAGTCTCCATGACAAATAAATAGTGTTTTTCTTAAAACAAGGTTGATATCATACAGACTTGTGTCTTCTACAGGAGCAAACATGAATTATTATATACATTGCAGAATATTTACACAGTTATTTATAAACGTTTCAAACCCTAACGTTAACCCTTACCCCAAAAACTACAATTCTGTGCCATGTTGTTATGCATCTTGATGCAATTGCCTCATGGGTCAAGTAGTTATATTATTATAAACCTACAAATGAAACACATTTATGTGCGAAAAACGCATGTTTTACTCGGGGTTCATTTTGTCAGGGAATATACCTGCATTTTCAGAATTTACATATGTCATTTGCAAAGCCCTGAATTATATGTTAGGGCATTTTAAGTGGTGCCCCTTATTGACCTTACCACCCCTCTAAAAGTACATGTCCAGAGCTGCCCAAAACAGTTGACCTTATCTTTGGTAGCTCTTTTAATTACTGCGATATTAAGGCTTAAAAGTTGACCTCTGGTCGGGGTTCAAAGTTCAATATCTCAGTTTAGGGTCCACTGAAATCTCCAAAAACGTGCATAACGAGGGAGACAGTAGCTGATGTCTTGTAAATAAGACTCAAACCAATGTATGACCATGCCCCAAAGTCCTAACAGGACTTTGGGGCATAACAGGCTAACAGGCTACACAACACCAGGAGTGACATTTCACAAGAGTCAGTGTTGAGAAGTGTGTCATCTGTCATTAAGAACCTCAACAAGATGGTACTATTTGCATAGTATTTGAGTTTACTATGGCTTTGGACATACTAAACATAAATCTCGTGTACTAAATAGCGTTCTAGTATGCCATTTTGGAAGCAGTTCATCTTTTGCAGCTCAGGGCAGTTTCGAGACCAGTTTCATCAAAGAAAACAGAGCAATGTTGTGTTCACAGGTCAGCACCTGTCAACCTGCTGTTTCGCTGTGTGTAGCTCACGGGAGGAAGAAAGAAAGACATTTGTCATAGGAATAGCCACAGTACGTCACCCGGCCACCGTGGGTCCACATACATGTTGCATAGGGGACAGCATACACATGTTGCATGGTGAGATACAGTATCGTCTCTGATACAAATGGAAACCTTGTGTTGTATTTTGAAGGGTAGAATAAGACGCAACGAGACGTCAAAGTACGGACTGGATTTGAAAGTGAAGAGGATGAGCAAACACAAAGGAAGCGACCACACTTAGGTGCCGGGTTTATGCTCCGTAGCTCCACTTAATGGGACTCTCCACATAACTTCATAACTCGCAAACAGGCCGCACACAAATGGAACATTGTAGTAATTGAGTTTCAGTGGTTTTCTGCTGCTTCAGACTAAACTGCATTATTGATGTCTGTAGTGCAGTCATTAAAGTTTTATGTATGGTTTGTCTGATTCCAGACATTGCTAAAGTTATTATCTTCTACAGCTTTATTATGTGCACGGAAGAGATAAGTTAGTTTAGCATGCATATGCACATATGTGCACGCAGAAACACAGCCTCAACCCCCATTAAATTATATTTAAAAGGATTCTGAATCCCCAGTCAGGGGGTCTGATACTAGATAACGGAGGTTAAGGTACTATCCTCTTATCTGACTCAAACTCGGCCAGACTCTCCATCCTCTTCCACCTTCTCAGGCTGTGTTTGGGCAGCTGCTGGACATCATCCCTGCCTCGCTTTTCCAATCCACACGTGCTGGAATGCCGGATTATTTCCACTCCGTCCACAACGAGGTGCGAAACTCACGGTTTCCTCGAGGCCTGATTTATGTCAATGCACCCTCCAGAAACTTCCAGCTTGTCCCGCTCTGTTTTTACTCCACTGCCGTTTCCCGGCAAGACTGAAACCCCAGGTTTTTATGCAATGCCAAGTGGGGAGAGGGAACCATTTTGACGTCAACGGAGCTTTGTGTGGTTCGTGGAAGCTGCAATTGTTCATGGAAATAGCTGTCATTCAGAGTGGGACTCCTACCGACTTTAACTGTGGATTCATATTGTGTTCCAGGAGGAGTCACAGCGAGCAGAGACTTAGCATTTCGACTTCATTATTATGTTTAATAGTCCATAGTTGTATATTGTAAATATGTCATCAATCTCCTTTAAATCATTTTGCTCCTTAAGAGTGAATGTGCTGTACAGTATAGTTTTAAAGAGGCGGTTTTTCCAAGCATTGCACCACGTCACAGTGACTTTATGCGGGTTCACAGGATCTTTATAATGACAGATTATAAATGAGACAGCGGCAGTACGCAGAGACATGGTTGAGGTCTCGTTAGAACCAGGACGTTTCAGACGTCTTGTCCTTCGAGTTGGATCGATATTGATCTACATTTGGTGCAGAAATTAGTGAAAAACTGTCATAATTTCATCAGTTATAGGACCGGCCACTTTGTGACATCACCATGCGAATTTACTTAAGTCCAAGCTTCGTCTCTCGGAAGTCATTCCCCTCCAGCCACTTGCGAGTACGACACCTAGACAGACAGCCTGCGTTCAAAGGAAACTCGGAAAACTGTAACCCGCGCTGTGTTTTACAAAAACATGTGACGCGAAGAGCCAATGGTACAGCTGCTCCCTCAGCTCTCTCCCAGACCGTGGCGCTCTCCGGCTGGGGCAGCGTGAGCGAGAATGAGGCCGCCCCGGAGCTCAAGTGGCGGGTCATCCTCAACCCGAGCCCGGCGCGGCCCCCATCCCTGCAAAAGGAGAGCGTAAAGAAAGAATCCGCAATTCTGGTCTGACATGGATCCCTCGGTCTGCTCCAAACGTCACCGCATATAAACACAGAGTGCAGATTACGGAACCTCTGAAACCTGTAATACATGACTAAACTGGACCCCGAGTAATGCTGCCTGCAGCTATATTTATTTTTTTATTTTTACATTTTATCCAAAATGTAAGGATTAAAAGGATAGCAGTGCTCTGGGAACAATTATTCATCTCTTTGTCCTGGACTTTGTAGGAAAAATTTGTCTCTTTAGATTAAATATTTCCCTGAGGGTTCTTTGCTCATATTTATCTTCAGGAGTGAGTTTGGTACAAAATTGAATGTAAATATCTTGTCTTTACAAGATATCCTGTACCTCACTTAATTGCAAAAGTACAAATACAGCAGCTGTTCTTTTGCTGGAAGGCTACTAATATGAATTTCTAATTATATCATTAAGTAAGAAAACAGGGCTCGAGGGGAAGACAAGTAGAAATATAAGGACATTTAAAAGTGCAATATTTCAGGTCTCAGTCCCAATGAGGTTTTTATCCGCGCAATAACTGTCTGGCCTCGTCGATGGAGATAAGGGGACGGGCCATCATTCCACTTGACAACATAATCTCCCATAAACTGTTCCTGAACACGATCTTACGCAAATTTAAGGAACAATAATAAAAAACACATTTAATTTACCATTATGTTTTATGCAAATGTTTGCAATTCTTCGTAGAGTGCTCTACACATTTGTTGTACATTAGTGCACTTATGATGACACGCCAAATGTGAATCGAGTGGAGCAAACACATCACGACTTCTTGCCAACAACAAGCCATAATTGTAACTCTAATGCAGTGTTTTAACAGCCCGCTTGGGATCATTGAGCAGATTCACAAAGAGGAACCACCAAAGTCGTTCTGAAGCGCAATTAACATCACTCCGTCAAAACTCTCATTATGTAACTGCACGGTCGCTCAAACACTGAGCTTTAAACCGGCCCAGGCAGAATACATCCCTACCGTCTGTTTACCTCATGCAAGTCTCTTCAAGGGTCCAAAGTGTAAAACGCTGTTTTATGAAGGGAGACACATTTCGGAGACTGTGTGAGTGTGAGGAGACGCAGAGGGGAAGCAGCAGACATCATTACCAAGCATCATTACAAAGCTTTTGCTCCGGCGCGCCACATTTGTTTATCGTCACAAAAGGCTCATGATATTGTTCACCACAGTGCCCAGATCTGCTTCCAATTTCATGTTCCACATATACAAGTAAGCAGTTATGAAGATCCTAATAGTTGTAAGAAATAATATTGCATAGCACGAAACATAGCCAGAGGGGGAGTAGGCTTTAATGGTAAATACACTAATCTACAAAGCTCATACGTCTGCAGAGGCCAGAGAAAGGGACTAATTAGCAGTCATAATGTGCATGCTCGCGTTCAGATTTGTTTTGAGAGCGCAGAATCTGGAATCCCAACCACTTAAAAACATTGCACATTAGACCCTCTTAACCCTACGGCGGAAGAGAATTTATGCATCAGGGTGCGTGGGGAAACAGAGGTACCCGAAGATAACCGCGGCATAAGCACTGGCCCGATTGTGTCCGCATTCATTTTCTCTTAACCCCACGCCTTATATCCCGGCTTTACCTGTTCCCATGGTGCTCAGATTGCCTTTTGACGTGGGTCCGTGTCGGCGCAGAGGTTGCCTCGTAGCTTATTGAAACCCGAGTTAATGACTGTTATTAAATCCACTAATGCAAGCCATTAAACGACAGGCGGACATCCAGCCCTGTAACACACTGCGACATGAGTGCTGCACTCCATTTGGGGTGCTACATCGACAGTAACGGACCGGGGGACCAACAGTATATTCAAATATTATGAGAATAACTTTCATACTTCCACAGAGGCCGGGCCAAGTGTTCTGTCAGCGTCAGTTCATCATTCATTTCAAGTAGATTTACTTTTTTCCCCGGAGGACATTCTCTTAGGAGGCCTGGTGTCTCTTCGTGATTCCAATGTGTGTTTCCAAACGTGGCTTTATAAATTGCGGAGCATCTCGGGGGACTTGCGGTCCTTGTGCTGTGCTGTCTGCTCATGTACTCTGGCCTAACGGTATGCAAGAAGTAAAAAATGAACTGTCAACATAAGGATATAGTGGTTGCAGTGCTTTTACTGCCAACATGCCTCGCCGCCACCACTGGCTACGATTAATGAACTCTTCCAAAAAAGCCATCACAACAACAACTCTTCGGCGAGTCTGCCAGTGACGTGCAGTATAGGGTGATGTTTACCAGCATCAGATGAATGGATATGGACACAAAACATGTGCTCTAATCGAAAAAGGTCCTTTTAGCACATGAAGGAGGTCTGGGCTTCTGTCCCAGCTGGTCAACTAATTGCAGCCACCATTTAGAATCTCATAAACACTGAAAGAAAATGGTCACAATCCTTGCATTCCAGCAGGTTTTGCTGGGTTTTGTTGACTTTGGCACTCCCGCAAATGATCTCTTTTGGGTACATCCTCACTAAAGTAAGAGACTAGAAACAGACAACCTGCTCTAGCCTGTTAATCCTGATACTTCTCTCTTTAAAAACATGTTCCAAAAAATTACACAAGAAACACACCTGAAAGTTGTTATAATAATGTTCCTGTTTGTCAAAGTCTTTTTTTGGAAGGCTTAAAACTTTGCTGTGTTGGGCTGCATTCAAACGTGGTGGGTGGTACGTTTCTCAGTCTTCAAAGCGTTCAGAAAGGTTGTGGATAAACCGTTATAAATGATGGAAGCCAACGTTTTAACAAGGCCTGGGTAGGAAAAATAGCAAACCTGTCCTTTGAAGCAATCTATCTCCAGTCTGGCTGCCATCCACCAGTATTACTTCTGTCTTTTCACAGTGTTTATAGTGACGGACCCTTATCTAAGGACAATTTCATTCATGGGTACTTCATATGACATACCATCGTCCAATTTGGAGAGGGAGAGGAGGGTTTAAAACATGAGGGTGCCGTGGATGTCGGCGTCTCCAGCTGAAAGTGACGGTGGAATGGAGGCTAAAGCTCCAGATGAGACGAGAATGCTGCATGTGGGCGGGCTGCAGCGGCATGCTGGGGGGCTCCAGAACTAGGGAGCCGAGTAGCAAAGAAGTGGTCAAATTGGTCAAATGGAAAAATGGATGGAGGTGGCTTTTTACGGGGCAGGAGTCAGAGCTTTTGTTGACTCTAGGAACATGAGCATTTTCGGGGTGGACAACTAATGGAAAGGGTTGTCCCTTTTATGATTTCCTATCCTGTGCATAGAATCACACTTGTATATTCTGTTAATTTTATATTGTATCTTCTGACTGTAAAGCCTTTTCAGGCCAATTGCCTGGAAATCAATGTCAAACCCATCCTCTCCATGACAAATTCCTCAAAAATGTCCTTCTGAGATGATGATACTGATTGTGATTCTTGATTATTTGTTCACACCAAATATGTCTTTTTTTCGGCGGCTTTAAGGGAAAGTGTGAATGTTGTACATTAGGGCCTTGAAATACCTCCTTTAGATAAAACCTAGAATATTAGTCATCCCTAAGCACATTCAAAGAGTTTGAATCCCGCCCCCTCATAAAAGTTAAAATATTTTGGCTCAAACAAAAAAGGTCTGATGAGCATCTTTCTCTAATGACTTTGCCACTCAGCGATTTGGCAGGGGTTCCTCCAGGGTGAGGATAATTAACCAGGCGTTTGCTTGGAAACAGGTGCATTCTACTTCGATGCTGACGTTTGATCCCTGAAATAACAGGGTTTTAACAGACATTAACAGACATCTTTTGACATCATTTATTCGGTTTTTGTCTTCGTAAAAAATAAAAAATAAAGCGCAACGTTTCTCCCTCAGTATTCAGTGTACAGATCGCTGAGTAAATACAAAGGGCTGTGATCCTGTTCATTCAGTCAATCCACGTCCTCTCGCTCCAAAGAAGCTCCTGCTACTGATGTTGTTTCTCTGAAAGCCTGACGACATTGCTCTGCACGACTTGCAACTCCAAGACCAAGGGCAAATGATCCCTCTGGCTCCTTTCCTATCACTTTCTGTTCACTTGAACGTGGAAGAAACTTAGTGGTGCAAAAAGTGCCCGTGGGAAAAAGTTAGCAAAGAAAACAGTACTCTGATGAAAACATCCTCCATTCAAGGTGAAAGCCCTCAATTCAACTTTCTAAAGGAAAAGTAGGTTGAAATAATAAAGTACTCCATGTTAAATATCCTCAGGCATCAAAAGTATTGGTATCCTACATGTTTAACACCATAACGTGGTGTGAAGACAACAATAATGCATTAACCTGTCAAAGGTTTGTATTTGCAGGTCTAACTTATAATTATATTTTTATCAGGAGTTAAAATGTGCTTGACTCCAAGTATAAATTCCTCAAAATGGATCGAGCCAGTGTAAGTAAGTACTTAGTAAAAAGTACTTGGTTACTTTCCACCCCTTTGATAGAGGCCATGGAAGCTTGAGCTGGACACGGACATACTGTAGCGGTACAGTCCGTCCTGGGGCGAGGATCCACAGCCGTAGACTCTTACATAAGAAGGTCACGGTGTGTAAAGTGTTGTCCATTAGCAAGGTCACACAGATGTCAGGCTGTCGGCGTCTGGTTACGAGGCTTATTGATTGTAGAAAGAAAACCTGCGTGCGTCAGGGTGACGTACTCCGCGTCTGTGGGCTTTTATAATCACAGTTTACACAATTTACACCGGACATTAGCAATGTGTTGTAACCGGATTGTGTCCAGCAGAGCATTTACTCCGAGGATCAGTGTGTGTAACTCAATTGTTTAAGAGAGTGTGTGAAATACTCCTCACCATTAACTAATAGGCTTACAGCGCTGTAATAACTGGATATGTCGCGCGATTTTTGAGAGAACATTGACACTTTTCCCTCTGGCGGGTTTGGATAAACCTTTAATTCTTCCTGCGATATAATTTATGCCATCATGCGTTTCCCGATCAGTATCCAGGGATAATCAGAGAAAGGCAGCATAATGGAGGAGTAAATCGGGCCCAAAAGACACCTCAGATCTAGGGTCTAATCGTATCATTTAAGTAAGTAAACTTCCATTAAAGCAAAGATCTGTTATTTAGAATTCTAATGAGGATGGTCGATAGAATGGGGAAGAGAGAAAAGTGAGCCTGTTTCACATTGAAAACTGTTGGAAAATGATGGGTGTGACAAGTTCTGGTAAATAAAAACTTTATTTACAGTTCTTTAGATGTATAAAGATTTGAAGGAAAAAAAAGGCTATTTAAACCAGTGATTTTCTCACGCTTTTTCACAGCAAGGACCCTAAATTTGATACTCTGGGACCTCAATCTGAGAACATCTTCATTAATAGATATGATTAAGTCCAAACTTCCATACATGAAATAATGGGGGAGTTGAACTATTAATCATTTTGCTGGGGACCGCCTGGAAACTCTCAAAGGACCACCCGTGGGTCCCCGGACCCCACGTTGAGGACCACTGCATTAGATTAACAAAGATGAGAAAGAAAACAATATATATAGGCATAATAACTAATAACTTAGAGTGCTCCAGTGTCATGCTCTCGACTTTCCACTCGAGGTGTCAGGGCTTTCTAGGCGCTCGGAGCATCGATGTCCGCGCGAGAAGAGACGCTGATGAGCGGTAATGCAGCTTTTCCAGCAATTATCAGTTCATCAGTCATCTTCAGCCGCATCCGTGCTTCCACCACGTCCAGCTGAGGCAGAACCACACTGCCCCACCGAGGGTCAAAGACGATGGGCGGCTCCTGCGTGAAGGTCATGGACCCTTTTCCACAGCAGACATTTTTGACAACACAGGTGAAGTGAATAGCATGAATTCCCATAATGAATGTAATCGGAGGAGAACAGTGGATGTTTTTTTGTTTTTTTTGTTTTTTTTACCTTTACCTTCTTTTTTAGTCCTTGGGAGTTAACCCACGTAACTGGGTGTTCGCCGAAGAAAACTTGGTCGCAATCGCCCCATTGAGCGCCAGTCCACTGAAGCTATTCTCTCAATACTGAGTCAATTGAAAGGATTCTGATGCCAATTACCAGACATTTGACCAAGTCCCTCTTATCCAAGTCACAAGCAAGTCCCAAGTCATTTTTCCATGGGCAAGTCGGGTCAAGTCACAGATTATGTCAAAGTCAAGTCAAGTCGCACGTCAAGTCACTCTTCTCCCCCATGATACTGCAGTCTCATCTGCAGTATCGGTCTTTATAAGAATTTGGTCTTTATAAAAAAAAAGACGAGGTATTAGTACCTCTCTGAGAATTATATTATTGGCCAATCTATCCAACCTGTTCAAAAGGTATAACAACAAATTGAATTTGTTTCATAATTTGTGATATTCAGTGAAATAAATGTAATCAAACAAAACCCATAGAACTTTATACAAGCTTATATATTTCTTTATTTGTTCACAATCAAAAAAATATTCCCTCCCCATCACTTTTGAACATTGAAATACTGACAGCCAGACTAGACATCAAACTTTATTGCATTCTGCCCCTGTCCGTCTGTCTGCCCGTTTGCAGAACATCTCAAGAAGTTATGAACAGTTTTGCACAAATTCATTTGATGGAATGGAATCTTTGGATCCGAAGGTGATGAGGCTTGGCACAGTCGCTGCTGCCATGATGATGTGATCTGATCATTGTGTGTGTGTGTGTGTGTGTGTGTGTGTGTGTGTGTGTGTGTGTGTGTGTGTGTGTGCGCGTGCGTGCGTGTGTGTGTAACCAGCAGGAGGAGCTTGACTGACAGGAAGTTCATCCAATCATGACAATGCTCAGTGTGCGCTCGCATACCGGGTAACACTTGTAATGCGAACAGTGACAACGTTGAACATTTTGATATTTGATATTTAATATTCGGGCTGTGCGCTATCACAATATAAATTGTAATACGAAAGAAAAAATGTGTCTATTATGTATATTTTTAGCGCCGATGCCGTTTTTTTGATAATGATGCCAAACCTGAATTTTGAGAGTCCGAACTCACTGATTACCGATGTTTTGACTGATATTTTGTCAAAAAGTGCAAAAAAAAATTTTTTACATTTGAAAAACCTATATTTTACTAAAGTTTCTATATTTGAGAACATTTAACTTATAACCAAACAAATAAATAGAAATAAACACAAAAATAACTTTTTTTAAAGATAAAAAACGTAAAAGATGATACGTAATAAATGTTTTATTCTTAATTCTTTTTCCGAGTTCCAGTGAACGGATCATCCGAGTTTCCCATGAACCTGCTTGGAGAAGTGTCTGAGCGTAAACAAACATGGATGGATGGTGAGTCACTTAAAAGTAGTGTGAAACAGACGAGTACAGGATAAATAATCAATATTTTTTTTGTTTATTACAGTTTAAAAAACGGGACACATCAGCTGCATCACTTAAAATTTCCATCACTATGTCGCAAATCAGCGGCAGGACTGCTTTGCGGCAATACGTGATGTCATTTGTAGTCGCCGTCACGCTATCGGCACATGGGAGCGAGCGTAAACCAACATGGAGGAGCGTGGCGCTTCGCAGGGAGCTTCAGACGGAAGAGAGAAAAAACGTCCGTTGTTTGCAACTTTCTAAACGCCCACTTGTGCTTGATGAGGACATCTCGCACGACGGCACCATTCATGGATGACTGCATGTCTCCGTCCGAGGGGGACTACCGAGCTCAAACAAAGTAGCCTTTTGTTTGCCTACGGCGTCTTAGTCCGAGGTTTCAGTGAGTGAACGTGAACACAAACGAGTCATTGGAGTCGTCATGTCGCAAGTCAAGTCACAAGTCTTTAACTGTCCAGTCCAGGTCGAGGCTCAGGTGCGAGTCATCAAAACAGTGACTGGAGAGTCCGGGTCACAATGACTCTAGTCCACATCTCTGCCAATTACTCAGGTTGTTTCCAAATAATCAAAAATATGATTTAGGCAAAAAAAAAAAAACCCCACAAACAACCGTAATTCTCCTTTATTTTCAGCTTCGAAATGGGCCCATTATGCCACAAACTGGGACAAACATCCGCTCGGGTGTGTGCCCAATGATATTTCGAGACCCCAGCAAAATCTGGAGAGTGGCAAAACAACATTTTTGACGGATGACATATTCTTTTCTGTCGATGCACGGGGAAGGAACTTAAAAACCAAATGGGACCTGTGAGGTGAGTGGGGGAAGCTTAACGTTGTGTAATCAACTCGAGCTCAACTCGAGGAGAGTGTTTGCACACCCGAGAGCCCGTACTCTCATAAAAAAGAATATTATTTCCAGTCATTTTTTATGTAAATACGCACACGGTATGTCAAATTAAGGGAAATAAAATGGAAAAATTAAGGGTTTTGCCTGTGATAGGCGAGTCATTGGATCGGCCCACTCCAACAATACCTTCCATGGAATGAGCCGACAGGATTGAAGGAGTGATTCACTTGACCTTTTGCATATTTGAGCCTTCTGATTGAAGTGCGTTCACCTCAAGAGGCAGGATAACCAGTGCCACCGCCGTTCCAGGGTGCATAATCACAGAATGAAGTTAACAGAATCCGTCTATTTCGAGTCGGTGGGTAACCACACTGATGGCTTTGAACAGACGTTGAAATTGTCAATTATGCTGCAGTTTCACCCTCTGCTCGTTTCTCTGTGGCTCCTGTGGATGAATGCATAGCGGACTGAACATTTTGTTTGGATAAATCCGTTGACACAAACTCCTAACGTGCGCAAATGTACCTTGGTGTCAGCTTGCACAAGTGTATATTTGTATTAATTAGAACCTGAATCCCACTGGACTGAATATCTTCCACATGATAGTTTGCCCAACTTGGTTAAACCATAACCTATGATTTGTTCTTTTCACCCAGGAATGATATAGTGCCTCCGAGTCACAGCCTGAACTTCAGATGAAATGCGGAGCACGTCAACCTGGGTCGTTCTCATGGAAACGCATTGTGATATTTAGAGCTGGGCCCGAGGTTGAGCGGAGCAGGGCAGAGTCTGGAGTGGGAGGTGAGTCTGGAGTGGGAGGTGAGTCTGGAGTGGGAGGTCTCCAAAGTCAGAGCTGAGGAACATTCAGCTCTGACTCTGTCCTTTTGGAGTTTTAGGCTGGATATCTTTTCTTTTTACCTCAAATGCATGGGCCAAACACAGTAAGGCTGGTGATGGCGCCTTGGTTATGGGTTGCATGTCATTATTTCCACCCGACCACAGAGCTCCTTCCCTCACACTTAAAGGGAAACTTGGGTATTTCTTTAACCAAAATGTTAGTTTTAAATCATTGGGAGTCAATCCGAGTGACTGTTATGAAAATCTTTTGACTTGATCCAGAGTTTATAGAATAGTGTGATGGGAGCATTATTTGGCGTCTGTTTTAAAAAGTGTATATTTCAGCTGACATTTTGCATTAACAATAATTGTTAATGTGAGCATTGACAGCATCACAAATGTGGTAGATATAAAATTATTTAATATTTACCGCATTTCTAAAGCTGACGATGTTACAAAGGGAAATTCTCCCACGCATTTTTATAAATCCTCTTTATTAATGATTGGTGAGTCAAAAGTAGAAGGAAAAAAAACAGCTCAACAGCTATGTGGTAACAGCTATTAGTTGCCGTCAATGGGCATGCAAATCATAATTGTAATGATTTAGCTGTCTCTTCCACATTATCGGATTGTTCACATTTGGTCTTGGCTTTTAATAAATAATGGATTTGAGCACTGTTTGACGCAAGGTGAATCCGTCTCTTCAAATAGTGATAGGATAACAACTAAATGAAGCATTTATGGCCTGTTTAAAATTTCCTTTCCATCATTACTATTCTATCAGTCCAGAGTTATATCCAGGAAATTGCTTTTCAAATCTCTTTTCCTGTAAGTTATTGAAGCGCCAAGTTTTTGTTCTCGTTCTCGTGCCATAAAAAGCTCCCTCAGCCGCAACCGATGTAAATGTGAATGGTTGGAAAGATAACCGTCCGAGGCATTAAAATCTATATTTTACCTTGGCCAAATTGCACAGGGACGTCATTTCAGCATGTTCTTTTCCCCCCTTTAGTTTCATTAAAACTAAGGGGAAAACACATGACGGCATCTGCCATTTTGAAACCATTACAGCAGATTGGTTCCTCAGATAGAGAGCGCGTCCATCCTCAATATTCCTGTTATCATCATATCATCATCACCAGACCACGTCATCATCGTCCACTGTAACTGCAGCAGCCACCAATCGAATTGAAATATTAGATGCGTTCAACTGGCGCTGCGTTTAATGACTGTAATGTGATTACCCACACTCGTCTGATTTAATTTGCCATGTTTGTGGCCGGCGCATGCCGCGGCGATGACAGCGTTTTAGAGTGTGGCAAGAGGGATCTCCCAGTGTGTGTGTGTGTGTGTGTGTGTGTATATGTGTCTGTGTGTGTGTGTGTAGTAAGTTGAGATGGTCTGGATCAGTGGACTCTGAGATGATGAGTTATTAATCACAGTTGATAAGCTCTGAACGTACGTGACGACGACGACGACGACGACGCTCGTCCATGAACCCGATGCAGCTTCCAGACCGGGTTCCTCTCCTCCTCTCTGCCTCCCCTCTCCATTCCTTTCATCTTCTTTCCTCTTCTTGGCTCTCTTGTCTTTTCTTCCACTTGTTGCTACGACTACCAATTACGTGCGCGCATCCGGTCTTGGGGTTAGGTTTAGGGTTAGGTCAGAGGTAAGCCCAGCCCCTTTATTTGAGAGATACGTCAAACGTGCCTGGCACTGTTGGATTTGTCTCAGTGAGTAGATGTTTCCCTCTCTGCCTCCACCCACACGGCCTCAAGGCCTCACCGTCTACCCTGAACTGTTGGTTGGAAGTTTTTATGCTATAGCTCGTTTCTGATTCGTCTCCATGAGAACTTGTCGTTTGAGACCTTGTTCGTCACCGAACTCTACCGTGAAGGCCTGCAAAGGTCAAAGGTTAAAAAGTGGTCCTTGTCAGCCTGGCAGCGTTGGATTTGTCTCGATGAGGAGATGCAGTTTTATTTTACATCACGTGAAAGGCCCCTAAAGCAGGGGACGAAGCTAGAGCTAACTGTTGTTAGGCTGGAGGTCAAGGTATCATTCATTTTTGGCGCAGAATCAAGTGTTTTATGGTCACCATTCATCTCGTAGTTGGTTGGTTTGGTTCCAGACTTAAACACTTTGAGGGTTTTCTACAATGTGTGAATTGAGTGGTGGAATTTACTTCCTGAAACAAAGCCGTTCAAAGAGTGGGCGGTCACAGTTGAGCTCTATAACGAGACAATATTGTCATATTTATAATACAAAAACAAGGCTTTGTGGAGTATACCATAAAATAAAAACACTGAAATTAATAAACAGTTAAATTCTATCTATGAATGAAATTCACATGGTCACGTGCTTTCGTCATAATGGACGTGGTTAGTTACCGGTTTGATCTATCTGTTGAGACTGACGTTGCCAGAACCCAAACGCAGACACAGAGGCAGTTTAACAGAGAGTTTATTTTGAGGTGGGGTTGGGTAGAGAGAGAGGGCAGTTGTGGGTAAATCGGGCTGTGTGAAGAAATCCAGGGGGTAACAGGGACTGATCCAAACCGGGATAATGGGGAACAACAGGAGTTCAAGGCTCAGGGAATCGAAGAGTCCGGGGAAGGATTGGGAGGCACAGGAAGGGTCGGAGGCAGCCGGCGATGGTTCTGGAGGCAGAGGCAAAATTGGGTTAGTCAGAGGTACAAAACAGGTTGCTAGGCTGGACTAGACTGACTGTGGAACGGAGTCAATGATCTGGCATTGTGGTGAAGCTGGTGTCCGGTCCATATAGCTGGTTGGTTGTAGATTGAAGGCGGCTGCTACCCGACTGCACACATGAACCTCCTCCTTTATGTGTAACGCTGCCCACTGCTCCTGGCTGCCCCCAGAGGAAGGACAAGCCAGGATGGGATAAAGCAGAGAATTAATTTCACCGGTCACCATTTGAAAGCATGTGTGTGTGTTGGTCATCGTATGAGTGCATGTGATGTGGTGTGCCCCGAAAAAAAAACAAAAAAACAAACAAAAAAAACAAAAAACTTGTATGGTAGTACATGAACGGATGCTGCCTATGAAAATCCCTCATAAGGGGTGCATCCAAAATCTGGCGCCGTGGGAGGCTCCTCAGGACCATAGCCTTCCCAACTGACCAAGTATTAGAGTCCCCGGCCACGTCGGCGCACATCTGACTCGCCGTGTGAGTAGGCTGGATGCAGAGTGAGGCAGGCGGCTTGAGGCGGATTGCACAAGGATTGATAAAGGACTCTATTTCGAATTTCCCATCAAAGCAGGGGCCTAGCTTATTGGACTCTACTTTAAGAGGCTAGAGTATTTAGAGTTAAGCCATACCCTCCTGTCCTGGAGAGTACTTTGGGGGCCGGGATGCGACAGCAAGTCGCCCATTTATGGCTGCTGGTGGAGGCACGGAACAGGGCAGTCCTGGCTTGTCTCCAGACCTTGGAGCAGCGGTGCATATGAGCTTGGACCGAGGGAATGGCCAGTTCTAGTTCCTGGGCAGGGAAAACAGAAGTTTGGTAACCGAGAGAGCATGGAATGGGGACATACCAGAGGAGGGGTTAGGCAAGGGAGACTGCTCCGGTAACAATAGTGGATCAGCTGTTGGACAGAGAGAGACCAGTGATAAAATCGACAGCGATGTGTGACCAGGGACGAAAAGACGGTCCAGTTGATTTTGTGTTTGTTTTACTCGTGACTCTATGTCTCATGTGGTGGAAACAAAGCAGGTGGGCACCAGGATGGATTCTGGAGCTGTACTTTTTTCTTCTGAGTAGAGCTGGGTTGACAGGGCATCCGGCTTGATGTTACAAGAACCAGGACGATAAGTGAGAGTCAAATTAAATCTGCTAACAAAAAATACAACCCACCTGGCTTGTCGGGAGTTTAACCGCTTAGCTGTCTGTATGTAGGAGAGATTCTTGTGGTCAGCCCATACCACAAAATTCTTCTCCCCCCCAACAGAGAAACTCAGCACCCACTGGGGAAGAGGAGGGACTGATTAGTCCTGATTCAAGGGACTCCTTGATGTATCGCTCCATGGCACCATGTTCAGGCTTGGAGGTTGTGGAGACAGTGATTGGGAAGTGAGGCACCTGGCAGGAGCTCTGCAGCACAATCATAGGGACGGTGGGGTTGAAACATGGCACAATATTTACTGAACACAGGGGTGAGGTCATGTAGGTACACAGGCACTGAGGAGAGGTCAGGAAGCTCAGAGGGAGGTGATGGCTCAGAATGGACAGGAGGCATGGCGGAACACAGACTGTACGAACGGCAAAATGTGCTCCAGGAGAGGATTATACCTGCAGCTCAGTCAGTGTGGGGGTCGTATTTCTTCAACAAGGTGATTCCGAGCACCACAGGAGTCAAGGGACAGTCCATGACGTGAAATTTGATCCCTTCCCGGTGGTTACTAGACAACAGGATCCTAATGAGGACAGCCTGGTGGCTTACACGAGCAAGCAGGTTACCATTAAGGACTTTAGCCTCCAGAGGGGGATCGAGAGCCTCTGTATCTATTCCTAATTTCTGCGCAACATTAGTCACTGAAACTTTCATCTGCTTCCAAGTCTTAAGGCAGAGAGGATTATAGGCTGGGATTTCCACGGGAAAGTGGCAGAGAGCTGGATCCGTGGGGGAGAATGACTAGCTGCTCGGCTCATCAGGATTTCTCCCATTACTGGTGAGCCATCTCTTTTACTGGGCGAATGGGACAGGAGGAGATGAAGTGGCCAGCTTGAATGCAGTAAAATGCAGGATTTGGCAGTGAGCGGTGAGCTCTCTCTTCTGGGGTTAATCGAGCTCTGCCTTGCTGCATGGGTTCTGATTCCAAGGCCGGGCTGTTCATTTGAGGTCGAGATTGAACAGGAGTTTGGAGGTAAGCGTCGGGGCGGGACAACGGGAGAGTTGGAAGCTTTCTGTTTGATGGATCTCTACTGGTGCCGCGCTAAGGCGGTTGTCATTACATATTGCTAATGCGACGCGTTGTTCCAGATTAGCTGGTTCTTCAAGGGAGACTAATTCATCCTTAATTTCCTCACTGAGAGACTGTTGGAAAGCCCCCTGAAGCGCCTCATCATCCCAGCCACCCACCGCGGCTAGAATTCTAAATTTGTCGGTGCAAGTCGGCTGCAGCCACGCTAACCTTGGCAGAGGGAAAGCAGACGTTCAGCAGCGTCTTTGCCTTTAACAGGGTGGTCGAAAGCTCTCAACATCTCAGTTGAGAACGCACAACAAGAGTTACAAACCGCAGACTGGCTCTCGCCCACACAGCTGAACCCCAGGCGAGAGCCGGTCCTCTCATGGAATCGAGCAAGCAGGCGATGCGGGAGCGGGAGCGGTCTGAAGCGTGTGAGAGGGGCTGCTGCTCGAAAACGAGGAAAACACTGTGTGAAAGAGGCCTGGCAGGAGCCTGGATCGCCATCATATTTCTCTGGTGCTGGAACAGCAGGTTCCCGAAGGGGAGACGGGGTAGCTGAAGCCTGGCTCGCCGTAGCTGAGGGGGAGGAAGGAGAGGGGACTTGAGGAGCTGACTGTGCTGCAGTCGACTGGCTGAGTTGAGCAGTTAATTGGGTTACCTGATTAGTGAGGAGGCCTGTCCGGTGGAGCATGGCTTGATTGTCAAACAGAGATTTTAAACACCTGCTTGTGTTGACCGAGTAGCATACCTCACCTGGAGAGGGCTTGGTGAAGCGTAGTAATGTCCGGGAGTCCTTCGGGGCTTGTGGTCTGTGTCTGCCGGGTTCACTTTCAAGGCCACATCGTACAGTCGAGGCTGAAGTTGTCAGAACCCAAACGCGGACGCAGAGACAGATGACAGATTAAGAGGGAGTTTATTTTAAGGTCGGGTCGGGTAGAGAGGGGAAGTCGGGCTGTGTGGAGAAATCCAGGGGGAAACAGGGACTGATCCAAACCGGGAAAATGGGGAACAACGGGAGTGCAAGGGTCAGGGAACCAAAGAGTCCGGGGAGGGATTGGGAGTCACAGGAGGGGTCGGAGGCAGCCGGGGATGGTTCTGGAGGCAG
Source organism: Zeus faber (assembly GCF_960531495.2). Lineage (NCBI taxonomy): Eukaryota > Metazoa > Chordata > Actinopteri > Zeiformes > Zeidae > Zeus > Zeus faber. Next base: position 18,516,569 of record NC_137205.1, read on the forward strand.
AGGCAAAATTGGGTGAGTCGAAAGTACAAGAATCTTGCTAGGCTGGACTAGACTGACTGTGGAACAGAGTCTACAATCTGGTAGCGTGGTGAAGCTGAGGGTCGGTTGATTGGAGATTGGTCGCTGCCGCCCGACTGCACACATGGACCCCCTCCTGTAATCCGGGAAGAGAAACAGACACACAGAGATCTACCTATCTATCTGTAGAATATGGTGTATGGTCTGAGCTGTGTATATGTGTCATGTTGGTGATAATCGGCATGCCCAAAAAGAGGAAATGTAAGTTAATTTAATCATTGTGCAAAGATTAGTTTTACTATTACACTATTTCAGACGCACTAACCGTCTGGCCCAGCCACACGGAAACGGCAACACATCAAATCTTCTAGTTTCTTTTTGAAAATATATTTCAATAAACAAGCCATCCCTCTGAATACATAACAGCTATAATTGAATAATTCAACAAAAGCAAATGAGATGAATTGTTTTTGAGGAAAGAGTTTTGATTTACAACGTCCCGCCGTCCCAGGCGCCAAGGGTGAACATGTGATGAATGGCTGATGCGGGTGAAAGGAAAGGATCTAGGAAAGAACAAAGAAGAGGCTGGTAGATGATGAGCCCATGGAGTTCACAGTGATAGTATCGATATATACACAGTATATACTGTATACTCTATATTACATTCTTTGAGGCAATTTTTCATGACCTATAGGGGGCACTTAAGATCCCACCTCTTCTGACGTAAAAAATATAAATAAAAATTTTACAAAATCATACTCATCACATCCCAACCAAATCACCTGAAGGAAAAAAATGAATCTAAATGTATTTTAAAGTTATCCTGCATTTTCTTGGGTTCATATCGCGTCCTCCCTCAGAAATATTACACACCTTAACACTCTAACCCTTATTCTCACTGCGGTGTGAAATCACACCGTGTCATGGAGGGGCGAAGGTCTCCCCAAAAAAAAGAGACCAAATAGAAAGGTCGCGCGACGTAACTTTGGTGTTGTATCAGTCGCGTGTTTTTTTTGCTCTGGCTTTTGGTGTGTGTGTGTGTGTGTGTGTGTGTGTGTGTGTGTGTGTGTGTGTGTGTGTGTGTGTGTGTGTGTGTGTGTGTGTCATACCTGTCGACCCTCTCGTTTTCCCCCCGGGATTCTCCCTTATCTTACCCTCCCCTGCTGCTGTCCTCCCGTTTAAATATTTTCCTGTAAATCTCCCGTATTTTTTTCCTTTCTAAAAAATAAAAATAAAATAGGTTGGCGGGTAACGTTGACGGTAGGCTGCACGATCAAAGCGATCTCTGCTCAACTGCTGTTCCCCGTTTCTCTAAACAAAACCAATAAAGCAGTGTGTTTTCTTATCGCAGATGTATGTATTTTCCTCTGATTCCAAATTGGAAGAATCACCAAAAGCCCTGTGTGGAATTGGGAGACTTTCTCAGTCACTCTCTTACTCTTCGATCGAACATTGAGCCCCAGGAAAACAAAGAAGGACAGGTGAATGATTTTTCTCTTTTTTTTCTGAGAGCCCTCGTTCTTGCCTTCCCTTTCTTCATTAAACATATTTCTCTGGCAAAGCAGTTCTAGTAAAATAATTGCACACGCTATTTTATCGGCAGGTTGCAGGCAATTAATCATGTCGCCGCGGGGCCTTTATTTCCATTTTCAACATTCCAAAACAGTGAAAATATTTTGCTGGGCTTTTTGGTTTCTCTAGGGTGATGACATTACAATGTGTTGACCGTGTTACGAGCGAGCTCTGATTTGATTCAATTATTTACTATTATTTAGCTTTTATTTAAATGTTTTTTTGCCCATCAGTCAAAAAAAGAAGTTCAGTTGTCAAATGAGATGCTCAATCACCTCTTAAGCTTGCTTTTATAGTCGCTGCACCACCAGAGAGAACAAGCATATATAGTTGCACGTTGCCATGGAGATATTCTCCTTGAAATAACTGCTGTAAATATTACAAAGAAGTCCCGAGGGAATGCTCTGAATGACTAGGAAAGAGCAGTAACATTTAAATAGAATGTGTTAAATGTATATATATTTATTGTAGTAATAAAATAGCCCAAATCTTTGGACAGAGACGGTGCGATCTCCTTCCATGAATTTGACGCTATGTGGATAAAATCTGGTTATTTTTGTGGTCACGTGTGGACGAGATGGTACAGATTGTACCTGCTGACCTCCATGCACAACCTTCCTTCGGACGCGTCCACCCGGAATTACTTGAAGCGCACGGCGCCGAGTTCCAAAAATTGGGAGCTGCGCACCCTCGCGCAAAATCGCAGTGCGGCACTGCCGCTGGCGCCGCAACGACGCCTTTTATGTCGCGCGCGCCACTGCGGCTGCAGTGTTTATCAAGCAGCTTTAGCCTGGTTTACATTACCGTCCACCGGCCTGTGACATTAAATGGCTTTCCTCACTTACATGCTTAATACAGACTACAGCTCCAGTCACAAGCATAAAAACGAAAACCTTAAATGAGGCGTCCAACCTTACAGTAGTAAAGTCCATTGATGGTTTTTTTCCCCCCTAAATCTTTCCTCTCACCGGATTTTACAACGTAATAATAAGATCGTTCGCCTGGAGGGGTTTCCATCAGTTTCATATGAAATCAACCCTTGCATCATTGTCTCCTACATGTTTCAATCCTGCATATTCCCCGATTAATATTCACGGTTATTTATTTTACACGCGGTGCTCCGGCCGAGGTTTCCTCCTCCCGTTGTAACTAAGTGTTTTTGATGTGGCAGTTGGAGGCGGACCATTGGCCCGGCACCAGAGAGAGAACACCGCGTGCCGTTTAATAGCCTGACCGCAGGGCACGATCAATACCTCACTCCCTCACACGCTAACCTAGCTGGTCAAGAGCCAAGAAGTCTATAAGGCAGGTTCCTGCTTTTTATTTTTTTAAGGACATTTACCAATACAAACCAAATACAGTCAATTAAAATATTATGGTACAGACACAGTAATCCATTTGTTGAACTATCTATAGAAAGAGAACACAAAGCACTTTATACATCTGAGCACGTTGGCCCTTCCGTCACGTTCAAAGCACATTTCTTAGAGGACAGGGATTTCATTTTTGGGGTCCAAAGAATACATTCATATATCGAAACCGCTTTGGTCCAGGAAGGAAGGACTTGCCCCAGCCGTGCACCAAACTTAGTTCTGCTTTTTTTTTTTTTACTTTTTATCCAATGCACTTAGCCTTCTGTTATCATGGTAATTCATTAGCAATGTCTCCGCCGACAAAACACTGTTAACTCACAACTGGAGCCAAAGGAGCGCCACTACGTATCTGAAACTCAACCCTTGGTTCTTCTCCTGTTGTATTTCAGTCCTCAGTGAATGTTCATTAGAGGCAAGGTCCCCGGTTTGGACCCGGTGATGTGCGGCCCCGGGCTCCGAAGAGCGGGGGGAAAAAAAGAAACGACGGCCATTAATTTGACAGACGCCTCAGTGAATCCCGACACTCTGATTTAGCTCCGTGGTATCACAGTCCGGGAATCTTTGTCTCCCAGGAGAGGGCGGAAAAGGGAGAACTCTTTCTCTTCTTGACGCAACGTGATAATTATGCACGGATAGAAGATTGATATTACGGGACTCCAGGGGACCTCTGACCTCTGACCCCTGAGTGAAGCCTCCTCCTCCTCCTCTGGTTTCTCTCTCGCTGCAGCTCCGATAAGGCGGCTCCGCCATCACTCTGAAGGAAAGCACGACAGGAATGCTTCACCCAGATCCACAAAATTGGATAGTTGTACATTCGTACACGCACATAAGGAAATACATACACACATACACAGACACGTACACAACCCCCCCCCAAGCACATGCATGCCCCCCCCCCCAACACAAACCCATATAGACGCATGTGTCCATAAAAAAATATTGCCAGCGGGTAAATTAATCACTTGAACCAATACATTAAATACAGACCACTTTTACCATTCATAAATTAGCATGTGCAAATAGTCGACACTAAAAGTAGACATACGAAGTCAAGTCATGAAAACCCTTCAACCCACCGTTCAGCAACTCGATGGGTAGTTGATGCACTGCTTTGAAAAACAAAAATCTATCTATCTACTGTTTCTCCTGATGTTATGGAGAAAAACAAAAGTACCAATCTTAATTGTGAGCGTTGGGGATCGTGAAATATTTCTTTACAGAAAGAATTTCCATCTTTGTTCTCCTTATTATTTTATTTTGCGGAGTTTTGTTCTGTGCGTCCCTGGGTCTATACTGCATCTTAAAAATTAAATTAAATTAAAAAATAAAAAATAAAACAAAAACAGGGCCCGCTAAGAGTGGAGAAACTGGTGTTGATCTTATTGAAAATCAAAAGTCGATTCTTGCCTTGACACAGTTTACGCGTTTTAGCATTTTTAGACCCCGATCAGACTGAATGCTGTGTGAGGATCACACTGCTAGAGTCACTTTTTTCTTTTTTGTTGTCCCTTTTTGGTCACTGTCACAGGCTATTATGGACAAAAATAAAAACTAAAAAAACACCTTCAAGCAGAGGAGACAGAGGTGACAAAACGTTATTTTAAGTCACAGTGTTAAGATGATGCATGGGTGTCTCGCAGAGTATTCTTGTCCTTTGCTTTACTGTAAGTGTCACAGCTTGCCATTACAACTCAGCTCTGGGGTTAAGTGGGCGACTGCTGATATTGTATATGTACTTTCTATGTATATATATATATATATATAATGGAACTATTCTCAGTTTCACATTATTTGATCATTGTCAAATTCACAAGGGTCCAATATGCATCCTACATATTGGCTTATTTTCCCATGACCAGCGTGTGACCCCTCACTATGTCCATAGAAAAGCCATAGAATGACCTGGTGTGAGCAGCTGCCAAGTTCCCATGGCTCCAGAAGCGGCTGCTTGATTGCTGTCGTCACCCTACACTACGGTGTGCGGGTCAGCGGAACGTGGCTTCTGTCCAGGGTGCGCGAGACGGGCAAAAGCATTTACAAACGCCAACGAGGCATCGCAATGTATTCTACAGTGTATCCATCGTTCAAGGCCTGCGCCCCTGGCCTCGGCGCCTTGTTTGTTTCTCTTTGGGATCAACGTTCAGGTTTTATCTCCAGTACCACAAAGAAAAAAAAGAATAAAGAGACAAATTTGATACACAGCACTAAGTATTTTGAGGTTTTGTTGTATTTTTCTGGTTTTTGTTTTATTTACACGACGCGCCGCTGCCTCGAGAGATCCTTCCACGCAACGGCAAGTTTCAACGTCGCCGACCCGAGAGATGGTTTCTCCGTCCGTCTTGACCGTTTACTGACGATTCTATCGCCAAAGTTCAGCAGCGGAACGAGCCAGAGCCAAACCAGAGCCAAAGGGGAAGCCTCCCGAGTTTCCCGGCACGTTTTCTCGTTTCCTGGGCGACTGTTTCACAGATGGCTCTCCGCGTTCTCCCCGGGCGTCTTGTAGCACCGCGCCCTGTCCGTCATGCCGATGTCCTCCACCTGGGGGCAGTTGCCGCCGCCGCCCTTCTTCCTGCAGGCCGTGCCGTTGTTCCAGCCGCCCACCAGCGCCCGCTTCTCCTCGGGGTCGCACGGCGGCGCCGGCGGGGCGCAGGGGGTGGTGGTGGTGGCGGTGTTGGTGGTGGTGACGTCGGGGAGGCGGGGCAGCTGGTGGGCGTGGTTTAGCAGGCTGCTGCTCTTGATGTGCAGCGGGTGGCTGTAGGTGTGGCGGTACTCCTCCTCGATGTTCCGCCCCAGTTTCCAGCGCTTCCACTTCTTCAGGATCTCCGACTGCACCTGCGGAGGCGTTCGAAAAAATGGAAATAATTCCCGTGAGCGCTGGGGTATGACTGGAGAATAAGCACAAGTTGACAGTTAGAAATGAATGCTCTCACCTCTTTGTTGAAAAAACAGTACAAGATGGCTACCAGCAGACCCTGCGGAGACAACCCACTGTTACTGAAGCTTCAATTCAGTCAGGATCTTTGTTTTTCCAAGCTCCAGCATGGCAATTGGCAGAGATTACACATATATGTACACTGCATTTAAGGCTACATTTTGATCCAAAAACTTCGCAATTTAACCTTTTCTTTGAAATATTTGTATCTGTATCTGATTGTGTCATTTCCTCTCACTTTCCACTTTTGCAGAAAGGGCTTATCCATATCGAACTCCCTCTCTTATCTTGACGGAGGTAGTTCTAATGACGTCTGGCTGCAAACCGGACACATATCAGCTCTGTGCCCTGAACACAGTGTCGCTGTTGTTGAACCACAGTGAGTCAGACGTCACCAAAGATTAAACTCTTTGAGAATTTGGTTTGGATGGAGAGTTGACCACACCGAATAATCCAACAACAAATAGAGTGCACTACACATTCTTATCGCTGGAAAGAAAATTTGTTTTATCATTCCAGTAGGGCTTGCTGCACTGTATGGTGTAGTGTTTGATTAGACTAATAATAATAACAATAATAATGATGATAATAATAATAATTTGATTCTGTTAATATATAATCTGGAGCATAAACAGCCACTTCTAAACATGCAATCATACTGGATGATGTTTCTAGAGACCAAACCTGGAAGGAACTGAAGAAGAGGTCGATGAACATTTTGGTGAGACGCACGACCCCCTGCGTTTTGGTGGATTCGTCCATCACGAAAATGAAGAAGACCAGGTGGATGCCGAGCAGGGGGATCAGGGTGAGCGTCGACTTGGCCAACCTGAGGGGCGGCGGAGTAGAGGAAAGGGGAATAAGTGATGGGGAGAAATAGGGATTTTAGAGGCAGGAATAGTGATGAAACCGCAAAACAGGCACGTGAACCATTTTGAAAATCTCATTCTCACCTGAACTTGTAATCCGTGTATCTCATCTGGTGCGCTCGCAATTTCGAGACGAGGATCTTCAGGATGTGTATAAATATGAGAAAGTTTGTCTGCGGGAAGGTTAAAATGCGCGTGTCACAGCAGCAATTACAATTTCATTCATGTTTTAACGTAATCACGCAGCTTCAGCCGGGTCGCAACGCTCGGTCCCCACCGGTCGGAATTCCAACAAAAGCTGGTTATTGCGCAAGTGAAAACCGCGTAGGAAATTGATCTTTGGAATAGCGCACACAGGGGTTATTCATAATCTCAAAGTCTAACGTCTGAAGCTTCACAGACAAATCCTGCGACGGCCCCCTTCGAAACAGCAGGTTGGCAAGTGCCGGTATAAAGAATAATAACAGTCTAAATGTCAAGGGCTGATACACCTGGTGTTCTCTAAAAAGCTCAGCGACTTCTACGCCGAGGGGGCCCCTCGTGGAGGGGGGAGGGAAGCGGCGTGGCGACGGGGGCTACGTGAACAACCAGCAGGAACCAAACCTCCTGTCCCTGCGAAAACTCAAACACAGGAATTCCTGTGAGATACAGGCCACTTAGGAGGAGGATTGATGCATGGAAAATGCAGGGGGACGTCTGTATAAAACGAGCCTGGCGGTGACGGCCTTGACAAATCTGGCCGTTACGTAAGCCCAGAAGTGGCCTTTAATTAGTGGGGTCGGCTGTAAAGGTCCTCCTCTCGTTTTTGCAAACGAGGCTGCGCACTAAAGGCTCTTGTGGCCACACCGAGGAGTCCGTGGAAAAAAAAAAATTAAAAACCCTTCGATCACGCCCTCATTTCCACATACTGTAAAAACGTCCTGGGATGCTGAACCTGACCTAACCTAAAAAGGTTAAAAAGGTAAATCCTTGCGTGAGATCTTTTCAGGGGGAGTCTTAAAGTATTAAACGGTTAATGGGACTCCCGAGGAAAGTTAAATGTCAGGCTGAGCGACGTTGACAAACTCAAAAACAATATAAATCTTTACTATATCTATCAACCTACCCCGAAAGCGAGAATTTTACGATATTTTGGGGTCACTATTGGTGCTTTCATTAGATGTTTTTTTTTTTTTACGCAAGAACATTTTGTGAATCAATCATTAGCAATGTGGATATTATGACCAAGCAGGTAGCGTTGATGAGAACAGTCTATGAAGTTCAGAAAATTTCAACAGTAACAGCCTTAAATACGTTATTTGACTGTATCCCGATATTCTTATAACCAAAATCACAATATCGGCAATATGCTAAATGATTAAGAGAAAGCGTTAAATATATATCAATTAAATATCATCAAATAATAGAATGACAGAGCTTGTGCAGTGTTGTGTATCTGCACTCCCATCATCAGCGTCATGATCTGCCGTTGGGGGAGAAACGGGGCGAGGCTGAGTGAAATGAAGTGAAGGGGTTTTAAAAAGGGGCGTGGCTTACCACTACTGCCAGCAGTATGGGCGAGCGGATGATCCACCAGTAATGCATGTTTATATTGTTCAGCCAACAACTGCAGGGGAAAAAAAATGCAACAAGGGTCAATGAAAAATCACCCTTGAACGCCCGTGAACGCAGTGAAAAACTAAATTCTTAAAGAGACAGAAAATCTAGACATCTTTCCTTATTTTAGAAATTAGTTTGACCTGTGTTGGAAGGCTATAAGATAACTTCGAGCACAAGATTTGTGTTGTTGTATTTTCTCACCCCACTGGCATAGAATTTAGACTTAAAAATATCAAGGGGAGATTAGATATAGGCTGCATCCATAATTTAAATGACATAGCGGATAGCTGACGAAACAATTTAAATCAAATGAAAACAAGCCTCTAATGTTTTCACTGCGAAATAATTCCAAATACGCTGGACATTACCATATTTACCATGAAATAAAATGTATATAGTAAACGTATTTCTACGTTAAGACATAGAAACAGAAGGATAAAAAAAAAAAACTTACATTTGATTTTCATACATGTATTTAATGATCACCCAGGGCACAAGAAATATGAGTGGAACACCTGTGGAGAAATTAAAGAAGTCTAAATGCAAAAAAGTCATTTTGTGGAACATTGTTAATGGCTCTTATTTAGATTTGATCTGATAGGTTGAATTTACCAATTCAAAATTTTAATAAAAATATTATACAGCCTGACCAGCAGCACACACACACACACACTCCGGAACGGCCGTGTTGGTGATTTTCCACAAATACCACAAATCAGTAATTATTCTACCATAAAGAAAACCTGCTGTGCCCTAACAAACTCAGAGGTCCTCTGATAATTTAAATGGGCGCTGGACGGTACCACTGATGTTTCCAATAATTACATCACGGGTGACATTGTTGCAATAAACGCAGATATACTGTATAAGGCACATTGTTTCCTCCCTCGTACAATTTCTGGAATTTTTCGTGTTGGCGTTGGGGAAGACGGGTTGCCAAATGCTTTCACATGGTATTGTTTCCAAGGGAAGAAGCAACGCGTGTGACGATTAGGAAAAACCCCAAAACTTCTTACCGACTTGCCTCGTAAAAATCACATTACTGGCCTAGTCTTGTAGTACTAACACCTCCGGAAAGGGCTTTGCTCTCTTCTCTCACACACAAACCCTGTCAAGGCTGTGACCTTATAGGCTTCCTCTACCCTCAGTTCCTCACCTGTCCAGCAGGTGTCCTCAGCTTGCCCTCTGTGCGTCTTGTTGCGAGTTTGTTCGTGTCTGGCTTGTACTATGCCACAACTTTGTCATTCTTGTCTCTCTATTGCTTGTGTTTTGGTATTTTGCTCGGCTTCAAATAAAGTCTACCCGTTTGCACTAGGAAACTAAGACTCATGAAGGAGTAGTTTGAGTCTGGAGTCAATCCGGCAATAAAAGTCGTTTGTTCGTTCATTTTGGTCACGCAGCTCTGTAACTGCAGCCAGGCACACAGGCATTCAACGGAAGCTGAACTCTGGACTATCTGGATATTCAGGTTCCGGAACACATGTAGCACACAACCGGAGATTGTCTGTGTCGGACGCACTGACACCTACTTAGGCGAGGGGCAGAGCCTGGGTAGCGCGTGCAGGGGGCAGGTCGTGATGCAATGGCGCTGCAGAGTTTGCAGCACACCAAAGAAGGCGGATGAGGCCTCCGGCTTATCAGTAATTGTGACCTTTTTTGTGGTGATACACCATGTATTTGGACGTATCCGCAATATAAACAAAAGAGCGGAATAGGAATATAAAGGAAATCAGAAATGGTATTTATGGTATTTAACTATTCTCTCCGTACATGAACCTGATATTATAAGTACTTGTGCAGAGTGGGGCCTCTTTCACTAACCTCTTGAGGAATAGACAGTGCTCACCCAAGGTAGGGGTCAAACAGTTCAAACAGTTTGGGGGGGGAGAGGATCGGCGCACACAGTGATGTTGTTGCGTGCACACAGACACACAGGCTCACCCCAGCCAATGCACAGGTAGATGTTGAAGTAGTTTCTCTCAGTGAAGACGGTGATGACTAGAAGGTTATGGAGGTAGATGCCTTCAACCAGCAGCCAATAGCTGCTGGCCATAATACTGTACTGCATCATCACCGTGGCGATTTTACACCCAATCGCCGTCTGCAACAGATGGTGGGGAGGTTAGTAATTTGTAAAAACAATAATTTTCTGAAAATGTGAAGTCGAGTCAAAAAAACTAAAGACATTTTAAGGTCTTTCTGGAAGAGTATCAAGGCAACCACTCCCCCATTGCTGTTCTAAAATCAGCTCAAAGTCTTCACGTTGAGTGGCTCATTGTTAAATTGCACATGATTAATGACCTCATTGTTGACCAGAAGCTCCACTGGAGGTAAGGACGCCCTGGGGAAGCCCTGACCCTGATCGCTGCCCATGTCATGTGATGTCATGTTCAATGCCTGGGACTCCATCAGAGCGTCTTTGCTCAGGATGGACAGTGATCGCAGGATGAAGGAGGCAAACAGATTCATGTGGATGTTGTTTCGCGTGCAGTGCAACTTCCTGGGGAATGAGGAACAATGATCTGCAAAATATTCCACTTGTCTCTTCACGTATCATTCTTAAATTAAACGCTTGAGCAGAACTCTTATAGAACAGCTTATAATCAGGATATACCGTTGTTTTCCTTCCTGCTTTTGATGCACAGCCTATTGCCATTGTCTCCTTTTTTTTTTACATCAATCAGGAAAAAATACTACATTAAATACATATAGCAGATCCATAGGCAAATAAAATGATCATATATGCACTATTTTTGACGAACAATCTTTACCTGAAGAATATGAGGATGCCAAGTGCCAAAACCAAAGCCACAAGTGACAAGGAATAGCCCACAGTGTACATTATCCAAAAGTTCATAAGGATCTCCCCATACTGTGGCTGGACGGACACAAATACACACGTACACAGCATTAATGTTAACCACTTTTGATCAACTAATATGTCAGCAATTAAATTCTTAATAGTTCACCTGCAGAAATTCTTACCGTATTTAGATCATTCACATCACACTCGCTGGTATTCCTAGTTTTCGCCCACTCTCCACTGGCATAACATTCCTGATAGACCATGCCATGCTGGACTGGAACGCAGGCACATAAACACACAACCTCCATCATTCATTACAATCAACTTCACCAATGGTAGAATTTGTCATTGCTCTCCTTTGGAGTTCGGTAAATGTGATTTTGCTTCGTGAGGGTGGGAAGGTAAAGGTGTCCTCTAACCTTTGTGGTGCCAGGGCAGGTACCATGGACATGGCACGCTGACCGTGGTGTTGGGCTGTCCATCGGGCCAGCAGGCATAGAGGTCATAGGTTCTGTTGCACACCAGGCCTGAGGTGTAAAAATATGATCATAAAAAGGTAAAATATCATTATTTTATTACTATTTAATCATTGTTAGACTCTGACATTTATGTAAAAAAAATATATATATAAAAAAATCTTTCCTCTATTTTTAGCCATCATGGTGTATTATAGTATAGTAGTATACTATTGCAGTATAATCTTGATTTGACCGTAACTGGATTCTGTACCAAATACACAATGGAAAATCAGCCCAAACTTCACCTTCTCCCTCGACCATCACCACCTGACAGCTACGATGTGCTCACCGGTGTTCAGAGGGTGCTGGGTGTTGTTGCGGGCACACTCCTCCATGTACAACTTCCAAGTCTGCACCACCTTATTCAGGGTAACTGCAGGAGACTCCTAACAGAATGACGGTACATATACAAGGACATGCTGTGCATTTATTATATACGATTTATAATTGCATTATATAAAATCCAATATACTGTATAATGCAGGTTTATAAATACATAAACAGGATTTCTAACAGTGAGAAGGCACTATATCCCGAATCTATTTCTGTGATCTAAACTGCGACACAACGGGCCGGCTTGAGGAATTGTTCCATACAAACACCATTGTGAGCGAACAGGTGCCGCTGCTGTTATTCATTTGTTTCACTTCACTTCGTATAAACACTTATGGTAAACAGCCTATCCTCGTGCTGAGGTGGCGATCCGTCAGGATGACACTCTTTCAGTGTAATGTGAATATGTTCTGGGGGGTCTGTGGTATGTTCTGCGTTTGCAGCGCGACAAGCCGATGCATTCCACGTTGGACACTTCATGTCTCTAACACGGCGGGGACGGAAGGGTTGTTTATGGTCCGACACCCCTATCTGGAGTATCTCAAAAGGCTTTGCCGGGCCTCAAGGAATTAGGTCCTCTGCCACACTATGCAGGCCAGCGGCTGACAGGGAGCCTAGATATGTATTACATACTGATTCCCTGGGGTGTGAGAGAGAGAGAGAGAGAGAGAGAGAGAGAGAGAGAGAGAGAGAGAGAGAATAGAGAATAGAGCTATAGGCTCATGCTAGAGACACTTACCTGGCTACCGGAAGACATGGTGAGTATTGCCAAAAGGAGAAACCGCTGTGACATCCCTTTTTGTCTTGCTGCTGTGGCTGGAGAGGGTTATTGGGGAGCGAGGAAGAAGGCTCAACTCATAGAGGGACTTTATTTTGGATCATTACACTTCCTGGATGACACAGAGATATGCAATCCATCACAAGCCACATACGTCACCTGCGTTTTCCTGGTATTTATATCCGGCGGATATCCAGGTATTAAGAACATAGTTTTGAACACATTTTTGTAATTGATCTCAGTTAAAAGTGCAGATATTCAAATATACGGTTTTATGATGGAGTTTTAGCTTGTCTCCTAGTGAAAAGCCTGTTGTTCATTTTAGTTATTATTTTAGTTGGATGGCAAGAAAATCTAATTTCAAGTTATTAACAGCCAGGTCAATACACAACACTGATGCATAAATGATTGTGTCATCTGCATTATAGTGAATAATGTTGTGGATAACTTCTGACCCTATGTCATTAATGTCTAAAGTAAACAAGATAGGGCCTAATATTAAGCCCTGAGGAACCCCATGAAGGACCTTCACAACACTAAAATGATAGCCATCAACACGTATGGCTTGGGATCTCCCAGAGAGGTCCAAAAAGAGAAGATAATCAAATATTTTTCCCCGATTTACACTAGATTTAGATAGAATATTGATACCATAAGATGACTTTGCTTATTAAATCACATTTATTTTTTTATTTATTCATTCACATTTCTCAGCCTTCAAAAAGTCTACCAATCAGGAGTTGTTTTTGAGGCCCACACTTGAGCCCATGCCACATCCCGAATCCTTAACATCTCAGTAGAAAACCAAGGGTTACTTCTGTTCTTCTCAAATGAGCGCATGTTCTACACTGTTAAAATCATTAGAAGTATAGCCAAGAGGTAATTTGGGATCAGGATGGCACATTAAAAATATATATATATTGTTGAACGAATCATATTAAAATGCTTTCTCAACAGCATGTTTAAAAGTTCTCTTTAGGCTGATTTTGGATGGGTTTTTGTTGCCTCAAACTATCTCCGATACAGACTATGGGGCAGTGATCACTAAAATCAAGGGCATATGGACCATTTAACACTATTTTGTCATTGTGATTTAGAGAAACAGCTATAGCTTCAGAATCTTTACTTAATGGTGGTGTATTGAATATGACAGGCCAAATAAGAGAAGAGAATAGGGATCTGTGTGGTCCCAAAAATATTCCCTCTCACCCAATGACACTTTTGACCAAGTGATCAAATCAAATTAATTAGGCCATTGCTTTGGGGTTTGATCGCAGACTCTTGGGTCATTACACAACATCATGAATCACTTCCAGCAAGTATTGTCCGTGTCTTATTTGGTCTACGACTGGCGCCTATTACAGATCTTGTAAATTTGAGGTTCGGCCCTCAAGTAATTGAATAAAAGGTATTATTTGATAAAGAATGAGACACTATGATTAGAGACCACATGACATAAATCCAGATTATACTAAGGAACAAATTCAGAGAAGAAAGATTAAAAGCTGAATGCTACTTTTTGTGGGAACACTGAAACTGCACTTTACAATCATGTCAGATGAGAGCCAGTCAGTGCACTATTAGGAGCATAGCTGGCACTGGTAGGAATAAAACCACTAATCAAAGCTGTTTCACTGCCATGCCGCACCCCTCACTCAACTGCAGACAGTTATATAATAACTATTTCTACTATATAATAATTCCATGGACCGCGGTCAAATACAAGAACCAGCTCTTATGTCAGCCTATAAGCCCCCATCAACTTATCTCATACAGTTCCCATAATAAGCAGTGAAGGGGAATGAACATCCCACTGTTTGCCCCGAGAGCATGGTCTGTCCCCTCGGATCCATCCAGACCACTCAGCTACTGTTTACACACCCCTTAGCCTATGCTCAGCCTTTAATACCTTCAATTAGTGCAGGGCACAGCTGAAGGAAGCCCTGGGCTGGTCCACACACAACAGGTCCATGCAGCCCCTGACAAGTCGGAGGTTGAAAAACCTCCAAGAAATTCTGTTTGTCCCATCAATGAGACAGCTTTAGCTCAGAAGCACTTTGCCCTCCTTCCTGACTCATTTCCATGCTTTCCACCTGCATAATTTAGCTTCTGTACATGTGTGTGTGTGTGTGTGTGTGTCTGTCTGTCTGTGTGTGTGTGTGTGTGTGTGTGTGTGTGTGTGTGCGTGCGTGCGCGCACGCGCGTGCGCGCACGCGCGTGCGTGAGGGCGTTCGTTGCGGCGTCAGTCCCCGGATTAACCTGTAGGTCACTCACCTTGCGTATTGATCTGCGTTAAAAACCTCCACGAGAGCTTTGGCTGAAGCTGGAGAACGGAACGAAATCTGAAACGTTTCTGCAAAAAACACCTTGACCATGGAAACATTTTTGGCTAAAACGTTTCAAATTCCATTCCGTTCCAGTCCGGAGGCGGGAAGCGAGAGAGAGAACCACGACCGTGACGTTGGCGTGTTGTTTGGGATGTCTTTGGTTTTATCGACAGATGATTGTCGGGGAAAGCTTCATGGCAGATAGGCCCTGTGTGTCGGGTTTACGTGGAAGCACCAAAAGCAATCACAAAAATCGGAGACTATTTGCTGCTTGACATAAACACACCACTTCGAATCTGAGAGGCAAGAGGGTTCCACCCACAATCTACCATCTACTGCAATCCACCAAAACCCACATCCCCGTTGCCCTGCAGACTAGAAAAGAGTTTAAAAGCTATTGCCTTTAAATGGCCCCGTTCACCATAATGACCACAGTTTGCAGTTAGGGACTGACGGAAGGACTCTGGGTGCATGAGGAGTCATAGAGAATTCCCTCGAACCCTGGCCTGGCGTTGGGGTAGGTCCGGCCCAGCTCAGATTACCGCCAAAGGTGCGTCTCACCACCACAAGGCCTGTCTGGAGTCACGGTTGAGTCGCCACACGAGTCTATTCCCAGTCTGAAGTCTGAATCATGCACATTCGGACAAATACAACAAACTGCTTCTGCAATGGAAGTTGTTTAGAGATTGACTGAAAACCAAAATATGGGTCTAAATCAATGAATGGCTTACCAGAGTTGCTCAGCGGTTGACAACGTGCCGGTGAATGAGGTTTTTTTTAATGGCTGTACAGTATATCCAGGTAAGCGTGACTGACATGCATGTGGCTGGCCGTGTGCCCTTGGCGAATGAAATGGCCTTACATAATTTTACAAGGGATTCCCTCCTTTAGTCTCTCTCTTTATCTACCTCTCTCTCTAGCTCTCTCCCTCTCTCTTACCTCACAACATGCACAAATAGTCTTATATTCTAACCCACTACTCTACTTACAGCAGTGCAATGATTAACCAGACTCTGCTCTCTGTGGTGTTGGGGGAAAAAAAGAGCAAATGAGGAAGGAGAAAAGAAGTGTGTCTATTTAAAACGCAAAAAAAATAGCCATTTAAGGAGGAAAAGATAAGTGTGGGGGGGGGGGGGGGGTAATAAAGGATGGGGAAAAAAAAGGATAAAAAAGTTTAAGAAACCATTTAAAACTTCAAATGCATTACGTCATTCAAATGTCAAGGACATTTTTGTTGCCTGTGCATGGGTCTGTTGTAGTAATCATTGGCTTTGTTCAAGATGTAATACTTTATTTCCAAACCAATTTAATTGTTAGGACATTTGTTTTGTGTGCTTGTGAAAGACATTTCTCACAACAATGACATCAAAGACTTTAAAGGACATTCAAACGTAAAAATAAAATATTGCTGAAAATACATCTGATAAAACCTTAACAAAACAAGCGTTAGAAGAGAATTTAAAAAAAAAAAAGAATTGTTAAAGACCAAATAGAACTATAAATACCATTGATGGGACAAAATATCAAACCACAACCATGGTGATATAAAATGTATGAAGATAAAGTCTATGTAAACTACTAAAGCCTTTGAGGATTACAGGAATGTCCAAAAAAAAACCGGCTCATTCTAAGGTAACGATTCTTATCTTCGTGGGATTTTACACAAATTAAAACATACATATGAATTTATTTATTCCATTTCTGCCAAGTCCGTCCTGTAAATTTTACACACTGCACCTTTAAAGTGACTCTGATTAGGGATAGCGTGGCCATGTGACGTCACCGCGGTATTGAGCATCAGCTCAAATAAATATACATATGCCCATGAAATAAATCCTGAAATAAATAAACAACGCAATAAATATATAAATGATTAAATATACACTCGATAGACCGGGTGGAGGCGGTGGTGCGCCCGAGCCGAGGTGGGATTTTTCATTGCGATTCATGGGAATCTTTCATCACTTTCATTGCGCCGCAGGGTTTCATGAGACCCTCCGAATCTTATGCAAAGTTGCCATTTTCTAGCGTCGAAGTGAGCAAAACTCCTGCAGTGCACACCACGGGGGCGGTGCAGCTGCACAATCTCCCTTATTTTATTTCGAACGTTTTCAATAGGCCATTACAAAAATACATTTTTCGATTTACCGGACGCGGAAAACACGGAGACAGTCGGTCATTTAGTAAGCACATTTTGACATCCCTAGTTTGTAAATGTGTTTAAGTAGCATTAATGGACTGCAAATTCCAATAACAAAAAGACAATTACTCTTTTTTTTTTTTCAGGGGACAGTGCCGTTATTTTTGACGTAAAAAATAATAATAATTGGCCTGGCAGAGGTTCTAGTTGGCCTGGCGGCCTGTACCAGACCTGTGCAATTGGAGGGAAAACACTGGAATCCCTGTGTCGTCACTTAATGATCCCACTGTGGTGTGTGGATGGGATGGTTTGAGCAGCCACACCCGATGCTTGTTGGTTGGGCTAATGAGCCGCAGGTTAAAAACCCATCCACACACACTCAGTCAGGATGGGAGCCCTGATATGACAAGTTCCATCTGCTCCTGGCCAATTCCTCTAGTCTCCTTTCGGCAATAAACTGATGTCTACAACCCGTCGTCTTCTGTGTCTCTGTGCCGGAGGGCCCTGGAAAGGCCACTTGGGTGGCGTGTGGCAGACGGAACTGCCGCACCCACATTATTCTTTTCAATCTGGGAGGGTTGGCGACCCGACTCGTGACAGATCGCTGCCGATTTGCTGCAATGGCTTCATAAAAACAACCCCGTCGTTCCATGAAACTGGAGCCGTGCGAAGCTCATATAAAATGAGTGTGACATGATAATTTCTCCGTAGTCGCAAAGTCAACATTGGCCTATTTGCTTTGAGCGCCGACAGACCAACTTAGAGGAAATATCAATCTCCAGTCGCAACATCTCTGTGAACTCAAGTGAGAAACCACGGGAGCGGAAGAGTCAGACGCCCCAACATTTCTTTGAATTTTTTCTTTTAATGGTTAATGGAGTTTACAAGGCTCCGCCAAGCTTTTGTATTTTTTGTTTAGTGTTGGAAGACTCATCAAAGCATGTCTTTTCTGAGCAAAAATCCCCCCCGGAATAAGAATTAAGCAGACCATACCACCAAATCAAAGGCCATATAATGATCACATCCCCAGGCCAACGGTGGAACCACTTCCCTGTTTTGGGGATAAATGACGAGATAGGAGAACAGCCACAAATAGCCAAATTGGTCCCTCTGGCTCCCTTGCCTCGGCCGTGTGACTCCCACCGGCCATGTCACATCTTTAATGTCAGTAATGACCTTAACAAGCCAATCCAGAAAGTGATGAAGGCTCTGGGTTATTCCTTCAGACACACAGCTCCGGGTGGCTAAACAACACACTTTCTGGGGGATCTTGATTGGTGTGTGTTTCCCCCTAAAGGGCATTGGGTTCACGGCTAAGTGGCCCGCACCGAGGCCTGGCTCCCAGCAGGGGGCGGAACATCCAGGTGGGATTAGCGCGCGCGCGCACACACACACACACACACACACACACACACAGCTCCACGCCCGTTGCCGTTCAGCACGAAAGGCAACCAAAAAGCCTTTGACAAACACATGGAGTGCCACAGGGATCAAAACCTTTTTTCGTGGTTATAAATACATTAACATTAGGTGCTTAGCAGACGCTTTTATCCAAAGCCAAACCAAGTGCATTTGCCAGAAGCCAGTTAACTAAAAGAAGCATCATCAGCAAGTACCAGCGGCAGCTTACAGTCATTTTCAGAAGCAGCCTCAGCAGACACACCAAATATGATAAAAATCTACCTGGTAGATGTCAGTAGATCTGTTAGATTGATATTTTAAACCCGTGGCCCACATTAGTTCGTCGGATTAATGAAAAAAAGAGTAAAAAAATAATCCTCAAAATGTCGTCAGCGTATCTCTCGAAAACACTGAAATGTGCGACGCAGTGATGCTTTCAAGATCCAGCGAGGCGCCGGGAAAAAAAACATTGTGGTATTTCCGTGGATAATTACCATTGCACGGCTTGTGCGGTGGTAATTGTAATTTCTTGGAAACGTAACTTACTGAAAATGTAATTCAAGTAAAAAACTCAACAAATAAATGACGGGCCCGACACGGCACCAAATGGCCACCCGTAACTGAGAGTGCAGCTCTATTGCCACACTGAGTTCGAACAATGAGAAGTTGCGGTTTACAGGCAAACATGAGCGGCTTTGTTAAAGACAGGAGGGTTGCGCTGTGTGGACCACATGGTGGTGGCACCGCAAGACAAGCGACCGGGAGCGGACAAACCGGGTGGAGCCCATGCTGCGTTCAAGTAAACTCGGAAAATCACGCCGCATTTATGAGATCCCGGTAAACTGTAAAACGCACCCAACACAACTAAACTGGACCCCATGTATTACTGCCTGCATCTAAATTTATTATTATTATTATTATTATTATTATTATTGTTATTCAGTGCTCATTTTAATAAAGGGGTTGTGGACGCTCTTTTTATTTTCCATTAATAGGGGAGTGAATGGTGGGTCAGTTGTAAATTATGATGATAATAAAAAGCCAATATTTTTGTATGGTCCATAAGACTAAAGAGTTGACCTCACTCACAACCAAAAAAAGGACTTTGGTATTTCATGTATTTTTTGAGAGCCGAGCGGTGCCCCAAGCGGTATTAAAACCAATGAATAAATAAAAATGTCCGTGTGTGTGTCTGTGTGTGGTGTACGCGCCGCACTGGGAGATCACAATGGCCGCAATTATTGTCTGTTTGGGGCTCCACAAGGCCGGGATGCGTGTGTGGAGAGAAAAGGTTGAGAGATTCAAAACAAACCCCTTAGGGAAACAGATAACTTCATAACCAATTCATCCAGGAAAACAAACCAAAAGCATATACAGGAACCACAGCAATCACAGGAACACCGATTATTTCAATTAGTTTGTTGTCTGACAAAAATGTTCAGGAACTGTCCATCACCAGAAATATGTGATATTAAAATACTGAGGTTTCTTTCCTTTCCAGAGCCGTGCAGGTAGCTCAGGGCTTCAGCTGTTTAAACACAGGGCGTGATGCTGCCTCCTGATTGGACGACCGTCGGCACTGTCTGCACTGTGTAGGTGTGGGGTGAAGCACAGTTCGCAGCAGACGGTCGCGTTTCGGCGAACCGGCCGCCGCCGCAGAGACTAAGACGGGAAACGACAAGGACGGAATAGAAAGAGCAGCCGCCCGGCCGACCTCAGGCCCCATTTGTTGAACCTTCCGCTGACCTTCATTTTGGATTTGGATGGGGTTGGAAAAGGGCGCATGAGGCTTATGTCTTGAGATTGCTTTTCTTCAAAGTTTTGAAATGATAAAATCACTGAACTTTGCTTTATATAGTTGTGAAATTGTGTACTTCTGTGTAATTTCTGTAATATTTTCAAGACTGCAAAATTCTAGGATTGGCCTTGGCGGAGCATGTTTGGACCAAGAGGATATCTTATGCCAATCTGCATGCCTGGAGTTAAAGTACTTTTATAACCAGGAGTGCACGTAACTGGAGCGCTTACGCGACCAAAACCAGTACCGCGCGGTCGAAGCGGTTTCAGGACACGCATTTCCCCACCAACTACCAAAGCAGTTTGGGACGAAGGGGATTTTTTTGAAAAATAAAACACCTGACGAATGACAAATTGTGCGGAGTGCTCCGGTTTTTTGTGGCGCACGAGATCCACCTAGTCCTGGGTCGTTCACGAATGGTTTGTTCTTTTTGACCGAATCTTTGATTGCGAACAAAAATGAACTGAAATCCTCCCCGAACCCTAAGAACTGGCGGAAATAAGTACAGAACTGTTTCCTACAGTTCTTTTTTTAGTTCCTTTGATTCGCTCATGGATTCCCTTTTTAGTTATTTTAGTTAGGATGCTGTTATTTCAGTTTGTGCGCCTCAAACCGTATTGTGCAGACGCTACACATGCATGATCCAACCTTGCCACTTGGCAACACTGACAATTAAGTAAAATCTTTGTGTGAGAGAGGGAGAGCGAGAGGCACAATCACTGCCCTGCGTGCAGCTCTACAATAAAATACGATTTTACCCATTTTAATGTTGATTTTTTTTTCGTTTAAAAAATGACCTAAAAAAAATAAAAGTTCAAAACAAACGCCGACGCTTAGGCCCGGCAGGGGGTCGACTTCAGCCCGGCGGCCACACTGGGGCAAGCCCTGTGACGTTTCCGTAACATGCTTTTTTATACGAGGTGAGGTTGTTAACCCCTGGCCCAACCCCCAACCTGGAGGACCGGGTGCTGATTTACCCATGTCACAAGGCATTCTTGGCAGTGCTGACTTATCATTATTATATATTTACAATAATAATAATAATAAGTCCGAGCTGTTCCGTCAGTAATCTGTCCATAGAGAAGGCGGCCACCGGCGAGCTCGTAGACGTGGTGGTGATGGTGCGGAGCGCCGGACAAACCGAGGCAACTCGAGTAATAATAATAAAAATAAAAATAATATGTGGATATAAAAAAAAGTTCCTGATCGAACAACTTTGGTACAATTTTCCGCTGATCCAGAGTGGCCAGCGGAGATTCTATGTGCCAACACTTTCAGCAAAGAAAATAGCAACAACAATATATATACTGTATTTATATTATATATACAATACCAGCAATAATAATAATAATAATAATAATAATAATAATAATAATAATAAATGTAATAGTTGCTTTTGAGCTTACATTTTCAGTTTCCTTTATTCTTCAAGCTATGTACCTCACAGCTAATCCTTCGATCAAGGGGTCTCCAAAGAACAACTGCAACACTCCAAAGTGAGAATTTGGCCCGTGAGGGAAACGGTGGAAGCTCTGAACACAGACATGGCTTCCAACATCCCACAGAACGGAATTCAACAAGCTGCTTTCAGAGGCAGCAGCACTGGATCCCAAGTCCGAGACAAGAGCTTTTACTGACGACCGTGCAGTTGATGAGGCCCTTCAAAGGATTTGCGGCGGAGCAGGAAACGATATTATACACAACCCTGTGTCATGCTTTTTTCAGTGCTCATAGTCACAAAAAATGTATCTATATCGTGTCCCTGTGTCCTCGGAGTACAGCTCTCTGACTTTTTTTCGTCTCACACGTAACAAATTTGAAAACAATTCATCTGATATTGGAGATTTTCTTCCAACTTAAGGGGGTCTGGGGAGGGAGCATGGGGAAGGAGGGAGGCGCAGATACGTACACTAAAACTAACCTGAAGAACGCCACAGCGGGGGGTGCATGGATGTATTAAAATTTAAAATGCATGGGTTTAAATTTCATTGTCATTCATTCTGGTTTCGATTTCCCTCTATTGAATGGTCTATTCAATTCAAGGCTGGGTGAAAATAGAGACATGGGGTCAGGGCTTTAAAGGTGACCTCTGGTCAGGGTTCAAAGGTCAATATCTGAGTTTCCAATTAAATCCCTCAAACTCACATATGTACCTGCTACTACCTTCAAGAGGATCCCTTTCCAAAAATGTGTTTGGTGTTGTTCCTCGACAAAGTAAAAAAAAAAAATCCATTCCTGCCACAGTGGGGTGCCGAGTGTGGATTTCAAGAACAAATTCAGATTTATATTTTTACTTTGTTGTAGAACAAAGTGCCACGTGGCACGGTGGCACAGTGCTTGCACTGCCGCCTCACAGCAACAAGGTCTTGTGTTCCATTCCCGCCCGTTGGGTTATCTCCCGATTAGGGGCCTTTCTATGTGGAGTTTGCGTGTTCTCCCCGTGCTCACTCCTGAGTGTGTGTGGGGACAGGGGTTTTGCCTGTTGCTGGTGTGACCAACCACCGAGCAACAGGGATGCAGCCGCTCTGATCCTGGGCCTCAGTTACCGAGACCCAGGTCAGGTGTGCCTGCTCCAACCACACCATCAACACGAACAATTTCCTGCCCTGTCCCTGACCATGACATGGATTCACAACTGGAATTGGTCCCCGGAGGCCGATGTAGTGAAGGCCCCCCGCTACTTTTGGCTGGCCCCTGGAGGAAGGGCCGCTGGGATGGTAGAAACGCTTAATTTCTCCAGCCACCGCTCCCTGTGTGTGTTTGTGGTCATCACCAATCCCTGCGTGTGTTGAGTGCAGTTGCATCGTTGAGACAAATAATAAACGATCCTTGATCGTTCTTGAAAACCAATTTTTGGAAAGGTCTCATCTTAGGTTAACATATGTACTGTTTGTTTGAGAGATTTCAGTGGACCCGAAATTGCGATATTGACCTTTGAACCCTGACCAGAGGTCACATTTGAAGCCCTTTATCTCAGTAAATGAAAGAGATAGAAAGAGAAAGAAAGAGAGGTCAACTGTTTTGGACATCTCTGGACTTTTAGAGGGCTGGTAATGTCAATAGGAGGCGCCACTTCAAATTACTTAAAATATATTTCAGGGCTTTGCAAATTGCAAATGTAAATTCTGACGCAGTTATATTCCCTCACAAAAACCTAGTAACATATACTGTAGGGGTGTATAAATTTGTTTTCTTTTTAGGTTTATAAGAATATAACTACCCATGAGGCAATTGCATTTAGGGTTAGGGTTTCAGACCGTTTCCTGCTCCACCGCAAATCCTTCGAAAGGCCTCATCAGCTGCACGGTCGTCAGTAAAAGCTCTTGTCTCGGACTTGGGATCCAGTGCTGCTGCCTCTGAAAGCAGCTTGTAAAATTCCATTCTGTGGGATCTGGAAGCCATGTCTGTGTTCAGAGCTTCAACCGTTTCCCTCACGGGCCAAAGGCCAGCCCCTGTGGAGGCCCCTTGATAGAAGGATAACCTTTGAGGCAGTCACATAGCTGGAGGAATAAAGGAAACTGAAAATTTAGGCTCAATAGCAACTATTATTATTATTATTATTATTATTATTATTATTATTATTATTATTATTATTATTATTATTATTATTATTATTGTTGTTGTTGTTGTTGTTAATATTATTATTATTATTATTGCTGGTATTATTGTTGCTGACACCTGTCATGTATGTGATGTCATGTATCATGACCTGTGTGTGTGTGTGTGTGTGTGTGTGTGTGTGTGTGTGTGTGTGTGTGTGTGTGTGTGTGTGTGCGTCCGTGTGTGTGTGTGTGTGTCTGTGTTTGAACTGTATGTGTGTATCTATCTATCTATATATATATATATATATTTTATGCCATGTAAAGGGTGAGTATCAAACAACATCTCCTGATGCTCGGCTGAGAACCAGACCCAAAAAAAGTTTTCAAGTCTTAGTCACGCCTTGTAACTGTGTATGGTAGCAGTTCTGAGAAACTGCTAGATGCACTGGAGCCATCAGTTTCTACTGCTGCAGCAGAGTGTTAAGTGTCTCAGCAGTAAAGCGCTCAACGATGGTTGTGCTACTGACCCTAACCCTAAATGATGGGAACCAACATTTTAATAAGGTCAGGGTTGAAACATCGTGAAGCTGTCGTTTAAGGACAGACCATAACAATTACCAGCAGTGTCTCGGGTTGTTCTCCTGGAGAAGCTGTGATATAGGTCACTGTAACCAAACAGGAAATGCGCTCTGACATCCTGCCTGTGTGCTTGTTAACCAGAAGAAGCATCAGCAAGTCACTGCTATGTAATACATCATTTCGAAAGTGCAGCATGTTTTCTGGTCATGCATTTTGTTATTGAGCATATTTTTTACTGTATTTAGTTTGGATTGAAAATCAGAATAATCCGTTTATTTGGCCAAGGACATTTTTCGTATACGAGGAATTTGTTACGGTAATAGTTAGACAATTGCCATAAACAACTTAACAGTCTGAAAAAAAATAAAAATAAAGGATTCCTCTTTCGACAACCTTAGTTAAAGTGCTCTTGCAATTTAATTGCGGGGCAATTTAACACCAGCGGCTCCAGCGAAGCAGCTCATGGGTGGCTGTCACATTTGTTGGATTTTTGGAGAATGTGAGTTTGTGCTGGTGTGCATACTGAACCCTTGCAGCATGAGCAGTGCAACAAACAGCTTTTGTCATCAACTGGAGTCCCAGGAGGAAAGGTGCTCAAGATTGACCGCATATTTCAACATACTTTTATTATTTATTATTTTTCCATCAATACTTTAAAGCGCACAATTGGACATTTTTCAATGAGTTTCTTTCTGAAAAGCAGCTTTAGGACAGAAGCTACAAACGGTGTCGAAAAATATTCCATCAAAAAAACCCCGAATGATTCATGTGCAGATTTACACCAGACAAGGACGTAAAACACATTGTGTGAGTAATTTGTATGTATCTTCCAAATACCTTTGTGTCATGGGAGCCAGTATAGTGGGGAGGGTATTTTTTTTGTCCCCCCACTTTCAGGTATTATGGTAAATGTTTTTTGGCAAGAACGTCTTACTGTACGGCAGGTATTACAGTAATAGAAAGTTTGCAATAACGTCCAAAGCCTATCGCTATTGTTTGCGGCCACACAATGATTGTGTGTTGCTCGCTCATATCCACCTCGGTCTCCGCCATTTGAAACGCCTCATTCCTACCACACTAACACACTGTCCTGATAAAGACAATGTGTTCTTGTTTTACATGTATTTTATTTTGTTCCGTTTCTTTTGCTAAGGTTTCCTTAAACAAGTAAAGTGTGGTGCATAACGGGGATACTTCCTCATATAGCACTGTGATGCGGGGGTGGTGTGGTTTGAGCCGTCACACCTATCTTAGGTCTAGGAAAGTGGGCCCAGGACCAGGTTGGCTGTACGCCTGTTGCTCGTTAGAGTAATCAACGAGCAACAGGTAAAACCTCCATCCCCACACACACGCAGGAGAGGAGCCCCTGTCATGACATGCCGTCCATCTGCTCCGGGCTTGTTCCACCTCCCTACAAATAAACTGGTGTGTTTTTGGCACCATCACCTGTGTCTCTGTGACGAGGGCCCTGAAAATGCCACTCGGGTGGTGTGTGGCAGGCGCAACTACCACACACTGCTTCTTTTTTTTGTTCAACGAGTCGCATATGCGTTCTTTATTTATTATGGCCCGGAGTAAGGGGATTGTATAAAAAAAACTTATTGTGGAAATAACAGTTTTAAGGCATTGTGGATGGGTAATTCCAGATAAGACCATCCAATCTATCCCGAATATTTTGAGGTTGGCAAGCCAGCCTTGTGTGTTAAAAAGGTTGTACATTTACTGCTGCAGTGCAATCATTTTCACATATAATTTCTGCTGTGACCCCCAAAAAACCCGAAAATAAATTAATTAATTAATGAACCTAATAATAATATCTATCATCCCAAATTAAAAACAGAAAATATCATTAAAAATAACGAGAAATAAACAAAATATAAATAGCAATCGTCCCACAATAAAAACAGATAATAATTAAAATAAACTTAAAAAGTATTGCTTATAATATTAAACTTATGAATGAGGAAATTACATTTTTTTTTTGTCTAATTCTAAATTCCTAAACTAAAACAGGATTAGCGAATCCAGATTTTTCCCCCATCCATGCCACACCACCAAATCTACTGTAACCCATCCTCAAATGCTTGACTTTTTTTCGTTCCCCCCTACTAAATTATTTAAGGGCTTTGCTCCGGACGCAATACCGCAACACATGCCTACCTGCAGCTACGGAAGCCGACACACACACACACACACACCCACACATGCAATTAATGGGGGCCGTGAAATGTGTTCTCCGCTTTTTTTTCTTCCCATCAAGGCCTGTCCTTCCACTGGAGGGGCAACTTCAGCGTCCATCGTTGGTCAGATGATGTTTCTTGTCCCTGTTCTTATCGGGGGGTTCTCACAGTGTTATATGGAGGAAACCCCATGTGAGCACGGGGGACAACATGCAAACTCCTCACAGAGGCCCCTAATTGGGAGTTGACCCAACAGAGCACAGTGCCAAGAGCGCCCTCGGCGGGAATCAAACCGAATACCTTCTTGCTGTGAGGCAACAAGGGAATTCACTGTGGCGCCGTGTCGGATCAGGGCCACACAGCCTTGTTTGGTCCGCCGGTTGGATGTGTTTGGAGATGTGACGTGTGCTGTCGGGCTAATCATTAGCCGCCGCCGGCCGGCCGGTCACGGCCTGAAAGCGGGATACTGTGTAGTGTTTTGGAAAAATGTGCCAGGTAAAATGGTCCCTTATTATTATTATTACATCATATTCCAGTAGCGCGAACGACACTTCACGCCTCATCTGGTTTATTCCTTCCTAGAGAAGTCGGTCAGAGGGAAATGCTTTGTTAAATGAGGTCTAATATTGGGTCTATAATTGGATCTAATATTCATCCAACACAGTTTAAGTTTGTTTTCCATGCGGGATGTGTGTGTGTGTGTGTGTGTGTGTGTGTGTGTGTGTGTGTGTGTGTGTGTGTGTGTGTGTGTGTGTGTGTGTGTTTGTTTTTAAGAAAATCAATAAGATCCTCCATTAAAAGTCAAATGTATACAAGGATACAAGTCAATACAAGGTGAATTCTTTCAGAGGAGTAAAGATCCTCGGTTAATTAGACAAAAGGACGGATCGATTCTTATCATGTTACGGGAACGATCTCCTGCGGAAGGAAGGAGTCAAATCATTTTACAAAGTGATAGAGTTTTAACGTGCTCTTTTGGATAGATAGATGGATGGATGGATAGATAGATAGATACATAGATAGATAGGTAGATAGATAGATAGATATCTATATGCAACAATATGCAAGAAACCTAGACCAACCTACAACTGCATTAGAAGATAGAAAAAATGCAATTTACAAACCACACAATTACTGATAAAAAAAACTATAAAAATAGACCTAAAAATAATCAATGACTAATATGGCAAATATATAAGAAAAAAATATATATATAATATAAAATATATATTAAAAAAAAGATAAACCTAATGATAACCAATAAATACATAAACATGCATAACCCTAAAATTTTTAAAAAAGAAACCTTAAAAAATAAGTGCAGTGCAGTTGATTTAGATTCTGTATTTTGTCACATAGATTGTATAGATTATATACTGTATGTATGTGTATATATATATATATACAGAATATAGATTTAATACACACTGCAGCGCCTTTCCATCATTTTGCACCGCTCCATTGTTCTCCCCATTCTAATTTCTCAGAGATTCTCCCTCATCAGAAGAACAACCTTTCTACAGTTGTCACTTTTACAACCACACGGTTCGTTGTATCACAGCTCTGCAGTCGCACTACACTCACCTTGACAACAGCTGACACACGTCCCTGTTTTATAGGTGAACAGCGACGCCGAGGAGGATGAATGGCATGTATTTATTCCACTGCAGAGTAACATACTTCTTTCATTTTATAGAGACAGTGTGCAGTACAGCCTGAAGGATAATGGAATGGACACGTGGGAA
The DNA here is from genome assembly GCF_960531495.2 of Zeus faber. Taxonomy (NCBI): domain Eukaryota; kingdom Metazoa; phylum Chordata; class Actinopteri; order Zeiformes; family Zeidae; genus Zeus; species Zeus faber. The sequence goes on from NC_137205.1 coordinate 18,545,079, forward strand.
GTCTAACCAAGTACGCCCTGGTGCACACAAGGAGTGAGAAAAATTAGGAAGTCATTGATGAAAACACTGGTCCGATGAGCATTTGTTTAACTGGTTTGAGGCTGTTCCATCCACAGTTTAAAAGAAGGGTGTTTAAAAACGGACAGAGATGGAGTCACAGTATAAGAAACTGCCACCACCCCACTCCACTCTCCCTTCCTCAGATCCTTCAATGCTGCCAAAATTCCTGTGATATGGAACATTGCTATTGTTCTATTCCCACGTGTCGATTCTGAACTGACCTGCTCCCTGTAGCCCTGTCTACAGAAACTCTGAGTGTCATTCCCCTTCATAGATCCCGAAAGTTTGCAGACGAAAGAAAACTGCTGAAGAAATGATACAACACCTCTGCCAGGGGTTCTCGACTTTTTTCCTCAGAATCCCCTAAATCATCCTATTCAATCTGAGACCCCCCCTATCCAAAAGATGGAATACCTTTTTTTCCATGTCGTTTTTTGTCAAAATTGATTCAATTGTTGTGGTTTCTAGGTCATGGCATTTTCTACAATGTATATTTGAACTACGTTATTTTTTTTTTGTCACTTCTGAACCAATATCACTATGAGGAACCATTTGCCTCAAAACGTCCCAATGCCTGGCTGTAATCGCTCGCGACCCCCTGTGGGGGCCTAGCTCCCCAGGTTGGGAACCACTGACCTCGAAACTCCCAGGAAACCATGGCAACTACAGCAAGTTCAAGGTCCCGAATTTGAAATGTATTGATTCCCAAAACAACAATGTCCTTCCGTCCTAAAAATCCTACCATGATTAATGAAGATGGGGCTGAGGTGGTAAAGGCATACAAAGACACCATTATACCTCAGTTTCAATCAACACATCATTGACATATGATAAATAACAGAGACTCTCAGTTATCCATAAAGAAAGAAAGATAGATAGATAGATAGATAGATAGATAGATCGACTGAAACGACTATCAATTACGGAAATTGTGTTTTGTCCGATTACGATTGTCGTCCAATCATTGAGTTTATATCCGTGATCGGAGAAATCAAAGTCTCTTTAAGTATCTCTGCTGTACGTCAATGATAAATATATTGTGAGACCTAATCACGCTCACGTGATAGGAGAGCTGCACATATGGTCCCTCCCCAAGCTGTCGCTGTATCCACAGCTCATTCACGATATGTCGTAAAGTAGCAGCAACGTAGCATGGCATACCGTAGAGAGAAGTCACGTGGTAACCAGTGGCGGTGCAGTGTCTGTGGTGTGGAATTTAAAAAATGGAAAAAGAATTAAATAAATAGCCCTAAGAATAAACAATCAACACTAAAAAAATGGGAATATACATTAGAAAGTGATAGTGAAGTGAAAAACCTGTCTGTATATACAGTATAATGTTTATTATATTCAATTCTATGTCCCTTCTCCCTTGATTTGTAGAATGCTTGAGAAAGCAACATAGGAAGAAAGAGCGAACGAGGACTGCCTTCTACAAAGATCCCTACACGTTTGTCACAGACCTCTTTGTCAAGGAGAAAACTGGGACCCTCAAAGTACCCATAAGGGAACTAGAGGAGCACCTGAGGAAGACCTACTCCTACAACCAGACTACTCCGAACCAACCAAAGACGGCCCTCAGGCACCGGGAAGCAGTGGGGCATGTCCAACATGGCAGAGGGGGCCTTAGCTTGGCTACAACAACACCCACATGGCAAAAGGCTACTCCAACCAACTCCAACGGCGGCACATGAATGTGGAAGAGGTGCGCCACCAGGAGGAAGCAGCCAGGTGTGCCAAGGCAGTCTCTCAAGCCCAGCAAGGCCACTGGATGAAGTGGGATGGCGTGGAGAGGAGGAAAATTACATGGAGCGAGATATGGGGCATGGAGTCGAATAGGCTAAGTTTCATCTTCAGAGCCACTTTTGATGTCCTGCCCTCCCCAACCAACCTACGTCCCTGGTATGGAGAGGACCCAGCCTGTCTCCAGTGTGCAGCCCCAGCAACCCTCAAACACATCTTGGTGGGTTGCAAGACCAGCTTAACGCAAGGAAGATACACCTGGCGCCACAACCAAGTGCTGAAATGCTTGGCTGCCGAATTCGACAAGAGGGTAACCACCAATGCCATGCCTCTAAATGCCCAGTCTACCTTCCCACGGAGAACAACCTTCATGCGGGAAGGTGAGAAACGGCGGACCAAGCCATCACTCCCAGACTCTGGCCCACTGAACGCAGCCCGGGATTGGAAAATGCAGGTAGACCTCAGTCAGAGGCTCACCTTCCCACCCGAAATTGCAGTTACCAACCTGCGCCCAGATCTTGTCCTCTGGTCCAAGTCCTGCCGGCGAGTCTTTATCGTTGAGCTGACTGTCCCATGGGAGGAGGCCATCGATGAGGCATTCGAACGGAAGAGGCTGCGGTTTGCCAACTTAGCAGCAGAGGCAAAGGGGCGGGGCTGGAACGTGAAGGTGTGGCCAGTGGAGTTGGGCTGCAGAGGTTTTGCAGCCAATTCCACCACAAGGCTCTTGAAGGAGGTAGGGATCAGAGGGCAGGCCCAAAGGAAGGCAATCAAAGAACTTGCCGCTGCAGCCGAGCGGAGCAGTCACTGGCTGTGGCTGAAACGGAGGGACGCAACGTGGGCTGCCAAACAATCTTGTTGGTGCCACCGTGCAACACATACTCAGGCCTGATCAACCTGTGGTGGGCCTACCTTGGCAGAGGGTGTCTTGTGATAAATGGCCGAAACACCGGCGTATACAACTGAAGATCTGTCGCATTGGTGGCCCGTGATCTGTGCAAAAACTCACCCCACCCAAGATGACGTTCTAACCCTCTCAATTATTGTGCTGAAAATTTAGGGATTTTAACAACTAGTCCTATGAAGAATCCTTTGTATTATTGCCACTGTGAGGTACTGGGTGAAATTAATCAGTTGCATAACATACAAGCTGCAGCACCTGTATTGTTTGTGTGTTTTATATTTATTTCATATTGTGTCCACTAATGTGTGGGATGAATCCTTTATGAGCTGTTCCGAGGTCAGCGGAAGCCGAAAAAATATTACAGTGAATTTCAGCACCTGAGGTGGTTAGACCTCACTATGGTGGGAAGACAAGTCTTGATGATAAAAATGAGAATTGGTAAGAATGCAAAGTGCAACCCTACTCAGTCAGTTTGAATATAATATATAGATATTATCCAAACAATATGATGTTATTAACAAGATTATATCTGAGTCTTTGAATGATCTCCTCACTTTCGATGGAAATAATTTGAATCGGTGCTCATGAAGGCAGTGCTATCATTGCATAAAGGTTAAATAAACGTACATTTCCTCTTTTTGGGCACGCAGATTTTCACCAACATGACACACAAACACAGCTCAGACCATACACTGTATAGATAGATAGATAGATAGATAGATAGATAGATAGATAGATAGATAGATAGATAGATAGATAGATAGATAGATAGATAGATAGATAGATAGATAGATAGATAGATAGATAGATAGATAGATAGATAGATAGATAGATAGATAGATAGATAGATAGATAGATAGATAGATAGATAGATAGATAGATAGATAGATAGATAGATAGATAGATAGATAGATAGATCTGTTCTATAGCACGAACTTGGTCTGCATTCCAGTGCCAGTGTTTCTGTGCTGACCAAAAATCCACCCACTCCTTTTTCTTTTTTAGTTCAATTGAAATCCCCAAAAAGCTGTGAAGTGGCCCCTGCCCACTGCTTCCCACTAAGTGGCAAAAAGGGGACAAATGCACAACCTGAACCCTGCCACTAACTCCGACCAGAACAAGGAATAGATTATTCACTGCAAAGCGGGGGAGAAGGGGGGGCCTTAATCCGTGGAAAACACTAAAAACATGATGGGTATTTCACAGAGTATTGCTCTCAGCTTATGTGACAATAACCCTCTCGTCGCACCCTCAGAGACGGTGACATCTACATTTATACACAGTGAGCAGCCGTCGCAGCACTTCATCCTTTCAACACTAGCAAGTCAACATGACAAGTTCAACACATCCCAGTTCGTCGCCAGACAGCCATTCCCCTCGACTGTGACATTTTGGGGAGAAGCGTTATTATTGTCAAAACAGTGTCGGGTAATTGGCCAAATTTTCTTGTGACATAACATTTTGGTGCAATAAGAATTCCGTCCGTCAGATACCAACCGTTCCCGAACTGTATTCCTGACAGACAACTCCTACATTTGCTTTAAAATGATCCCGGCGAGGTGTACAGCAAACATAGAAGGAATACTTAGCAATATAGAATATAAATACTCTAATGGAGTGACGAGCATGAATCCTACATGGATTAGTACAATAGCTTACAACAACAACAAGAACCCAAAAAGTGGATGCAGGGGAGGTGGAGGGAAGGCACCAAAGCAGGTAGGGCTGGACGGATTGGCTGCTTAGATAGGCTGGCCTAATATGGGTGTCGAAGCATGTGGCGCCGTCAAGTTGTCTGACAGAACTGGCTACACATCTTTTAAGGCTAATATTGGATATTTTTATTATTGTTTTATTGTTCTACGTGGTCCTTTGTGTCTTACTTGTATCGCCAACTGTTCTTATGGTTTTGTGTTATTGTGCCTTTTTGCTACAAACTCAATTAGCCCCTGAGGGACAAAAGACACCTGAACTGAACTACATGTGTACCAGATTGGAGTTGCAAAACGTTCTAGTCAATTTCCAGGACCTTTCCATGGGAAGTTAAGCTCGGAAATTTTGGAAATATTAATTATCAATGAACAAAATCTGGAACTCATCATGTGAATTCGGAATCCAGAGATACCAACCATATTATGGTCATTATATGTCAATTACATATTGTCCAAAGCCCCTTTTCACTCAGAAGCTTGATCATTTCAATATATGAGATTCAAAACAAAGCCTTATTTCCATTACATATCACTTTGACATACAGTTAAGTAGCTTCATGGTACAGTAGATATACCACTTCCACTGTGTTGAAAAATTGGTCTTCCCCAATTTAACGGGATTTACATTGGAAACCTATGTTGTTTTTGGTTGTTCCGTGAGAGAATACAACATATTTCTGTAAGAAGTGTTTGAAAAGATGTCTGCTTCCAATATGTAAATATAGCCTGTAAAAACACCCCCTATATGTCTTTATACCTGTTTATTCCAATAAATTGCAGTTAATTCTAATGGTTTATAGTTTCCTTTATCTTGATTCCCTCATCCTCTATCTTTATTTTATTTAATCTTACTTCTTATCATCTTCTTGACTGGCACTGTAAACACCTGATTGTCCCCAGAGGTATTTATAAAGTTTTTTCTTATCTTGTCTTGTACTTCCGAAATGTTGCAACCGTGCTGATCGACATGGGTAGAGGGCCGGTGAACCAGATGAAAGGCCGTGGACAAAAAGAGCCAGGAACAGAGAAGAAACTCTGCCGTTTCTGTCAGGTCTGCCAGCTGCTCGAGGGTCCTTTCTACGCAGTCATTAATCATTCTTGTAATGTTGTTATACTCACTTGCCAATTAGGACCAACAAATGTTACTTTAACCTTTTTGTTGTTGATATTAAGTTTGGACTAGACTGTACTGTCAGCGATTTAGCATAGATTAAAAAAAAGACATTCTGGCTCTGGTATGGCGAGTCGGTACTGCTGGCTTCCTAACACGTTTGAAAATACACGTACATTTCACTCTCACCAAAAAAACAAAAAAAACAAACTCACATCAGAAAGGAAGTGATGGCCGCCACCACGTTTCGCGGAAACATCTGCGGGTACACGTTCAAATCCGATGTGACACACATTTTCTCGGGCCCAGCACACCGCAGAAATACCAATAAATCCCGTATTGTATTTGGTGTTGGTGTAAATTTGGCTGTTCTCCTATGAAAAGCATCGTAATTCATTATTATTATTATTTATTTATTTGTTTATTTTAACAATTAAGTGTTTATGGTCACTGAGGGCTGGAAGCTATGTATGAGAAGCTCGTTCATCCCTGTCTTTTAGAGATAGTAGGAAATTGAAACCACAGAAACCCTAGGAATGCTATAATAATAATAATAATAATAATAATAATATAAATAATAATATAATGATAATAATGATAATTGTAGTGGTTAAGTACACCACGTCTTTTACAATTCGGCCAAATGATGAACTGGAGGTCACCAAGTCCATCCCAGAGGGGTCAGAGGGTCGACATATCTCAGAATGTCACCTTTCTCTTTGGTTCTATATTTTCGGGGGGTTAGGAACGAAACGAGCCCAAACACCATGAATCAAACTCATCCCATCTCGGGTCCAGCCCTGGTTGGTCTGCTGGAAACAAAAATAACTTATTTTTCAAGAGTTTGGAGGGAGAAATCCCTCTTTTCTGCCTCTGGACATGGACTTCCTCCACTAACTAACCATTAATATGACTGTAAAAAACAAACAAATAGGAAGACGCATCGAAGAGTAAAGACAATAACAAAGAATAAAATACATCCTGAGACACATATCATACGATCATGACATTTTAGTTGCCGTTTTATCATCATACAAATAATTGCGATAAATAATTTGTCTTTTTTTGTTTCATTATATGTCTCAGTATATAACACTGTAAATAATACACATGAGGAATATTATGAGGAAGATACATTTTCTGGCATTGGACACTGGAACATAAGAATGCGGGTAAACAGTTCATTTTTGAACCACGGCAAATTTGTGTTCTATTTCTTGCGACATTTCCAACATTGGCTCCACTTGAATTTGAATTTGGAAAACATCTGAATCTGAATCTGAGGAACATTCTGAAAAAATTAGAGGCAAATATTGACAAAAAAATAGGCAAATAACCAAAGAAAATGGCCAGATAAAAACCAAAAATATACAGGACATACAAAAAGCGAGTTCATGCACAGGGTAAGTTAAGTTACAAGGCAGTAGCTGGGGCGAAGTGGCAGTATGGTTGCCAGTATCGATAGATACTGTAGATAGATAGATAGATAGATAGATGTCGCCACGTCTCCACCTCCTCCCCTGCACGTTCTGCTCTTCTGGACGCTGTGAGCAGTGTTTACACGCTCTAATCCCCAGAGAGGCATCGCTACGCCGCTCTGGAGTTTATCAAACATCGCAGGGACCGCAGCACTGGATACACACACACACACACACACACACACACACACACACACACACACACACACAGCGTGTTGTCCAATAACAAACAGCAGCCCCAGGTGATCCTCTTTTTTGTTTTAACCTTCTTTGGTTGTGACTCTTTTAAGACTGTTCCAAATAAGGCTGCATTCTGAATACTGCAACTGTCATGAAAAAACAGTGTTTGGCAATATCTGATCCCAATAAAGCCCCGGAGCGTGTTCGACACACCTAGATTATTCAATGATTTTCCACTTAACTGTGGCATGTAGACGCCTTGAAATGCTGTGTATACACACCCAAATGAAAGGGATGACTATCTTCACATTCTTGAACAGGAGGAAAAAAACAAAATTGACATGGATGACGTGCAAAATGAGCCGTATCAAATGTGGTTGGTTGAAGGTAATAATGGAATATAGCAATAAGTTGAAATATCAACTTATTGTGGTTATTCCCCTTATTCAGATTAAGGTGTGCATGTAAAGAGGGTGACAGACAAGAGGGCCATGATTCATGATTCGGTTCCAAGACGTGTATATCTGTGTATTTATTTTGTTTTATGTGGGTGTCTCCAATGCGTCCAAATGGCAGCGTGTGCGCTCCTTCCCAGCGCATGTCTACTGACCTGAGTAAAGCATCTCCGGTTATGAAAAATTCATTGCACATCGATGCACACATCAGAGTTTCCCCCACTTCCCAACTAAAATATATTTACTACATATATATATATATATATATTTATACAGTAACCGTTCAAAATGTCTTTATTTAGTATGTAATTCTTGATAATGATAGTGTTATTTCTTTGCAACTTCGATCAACCCCCGCAATTGTACTGCAACAAATAGGTGGGGGAGGCAGTGGAAGATTGTCAAAGTCAATTGGGAAACAAGAGATGCAATTCTCTGCCTCCCTCCCCCTGTTTCAAGAATTCCATCCGCTTTTGTCCAGTAGGCTTTGTTTCTCCTTTGCTAGTTTATCATCCCTGCAGGGCACAGTGGACGCAGTAGTCTGTGGGAGGGCATGAACCTCGTCTGTCATGTCCTTTAAATTGTCTGTCTTCCTGTGGATTTTAATGCACTTGTGGCGTTTTGTGTATGTGTGTGTGTGTGTGTGTGTGTGTGTCTGCCGGTGCATTTAGGGACATTTCTGTTTTGTAGCCTGATTGGTCTCTGTTTCATGATTACTTTACCGACATCCCATAGTGACCCGACATGGCCATTGTTTGTGCAGAGCTGGCGTCTGTGCAGAGCTGATTATAGCGGTGTGATGCGTCCACACTGCGAATGGCTTTAGGACACTTTGTGAAGTGTGTGCAATTCATATAGGGATTTGCATTCCTTGCTGATGAATCCAAAAGATTATAGATTATTTCTATTTTTTTTTTGTGTGACAAAAGCGCCAAAGGCATTTGCATTTCGTCAAGATTCATATGTCCTGTGGGGCTGGCGGACAAATTACCGGAGGTGTCAAAATATTCAGTGGCGAATTTCAAATAGCTGACTGTTTCTGCAGTGTCAGTGAGCCCCCGACTTTTACTCATTTGCGTCGTTCGTTTTTCCCTTTTTCAAAAGCCAAGCAGAGCTTTGCACGCTGTAAAAGTTGAAACGTTGCCTGTGACGTTTACCCACAGCTCTGCCTAAATCTGCACCACCACCAAGTTTTGTTAAATAACTGGAATGAGTCTCTCTCTCTCTCTCTCTCTCTCTCTTCTCTCTCTCTCCCTCTCTCTGAAAAGGGTTTTGCCGTCTGTGCCGGTCGGAAATTAAGGCTGAGATGAGAAATGAAGTGAGATAGGAAGGAGTAATGAAGATACACACGAAGGGGAAGACAAACGATGCTTCCTCTGTAGGTTCTCCGCCAGGCTTTCAGGAGAACTTCCTCTATCTGCAAACCTCTTCACATATTTACTCCACTCCCCTCCTGACCCCCGGTTGTGGAAGGTTTTGTAAATATATGAAGATATATTTATATATAAATACATTTTTTATATATAATTTTTTTTTTTTTTTGCCTAAAGGGGATCTTTTCAATGAGTTGAAAAAGGTCTCGGAGGTCCCCAGAACATGTTTTTGAAGTTTTTTGCTGAAAATACCACTCCGATAATGAATCAGAGACATTCTAACATACCGTAGTGTTCCAATTAATTGTAAATGAGCAGCAAAGCCCCTAATTCTGAGCCAACTCACTTGTGAGTGTATCCCCGCGAATGAATCTCTGACGAATCACCGACTCAGTGATTCGTTCGCGGGGATAAACTCACTGAGAACGTGATTCTCGATCACGTTCAGAGCTCAACTGAACTGAGTGATGAACAGATTGTTTTAGGAAGTCATTCAGTTCAGTTCAGCAGATGGAGGATATGGTCTATGGTCTATGATAGTTACTGCTCCATGTTGTTACTTGTATAAATTTTAATATATAATTACAGACCAAAAATGTGTATACATATATATATATTATTTTTTTTTGTTTGTTTGTTTGTTTAATATGTTTTATTGCAGATAAATCGATGCATCTGGTGTGGCTCACTTCAGTAATCGTGTGGCTCACTTCCCTAATGTGGTTTTGTGGTTGTGTTTTCTGTTAATGTGGTTGTGTTTTCTGTTAATGCGGATGTGTTTTCTGTTAATGCGGTTGTGTTTCCTGTTAATGCGGTTGTGTTTCCTGTCAACGCGGTTGTGTTTTTCTGTTAACGCGGTTGTGTTTTCTGTTAACGCGGTTGTGTTTTTCATAATTTTACTCGTGTTTTGCCTATTTGCATGTGTTCTCTTTAGTTGCAGTGCATCGAGCTCTCAGGGCCACCGCGTTGGAGCCCTGCGGGATACGGCGGGGTTTGGGGCTTTCTTCTTTCACTCAATTATGGAAAGGTTGTAAAGTAAAATCTCGTAAATAAAACAAATACATCGAGGGTTTTGTTTGGAGAAATGTGGAGCGGATCCCGCGCCACAGCCTACAGCACAGTCAACCTGCCATGGACACACACACACACACACACACACACACACACACACACACAGAAAGAAACACACAGCAGATTAATTTTTTTATTATATATTATATTCTAGACTATATTATTTTTAATTATATATTATTTTGCAGTTCTGTCATGGACAGTTCTTTTAAAAGATTTGTGCTGGTCTCTGCACCCAGCAGAGCACGTCCCATGATTAGCTCTTAGCTTCCATGGTAGTGGGTCCGGTGGCGCTTCGGCCGTGGCTGGCGGTTCTAATTCTAATATGTCTCGGCTGTGATGTAGAACGGCTCGTTTTAGGACATGTTTTCGGCTCACAAAAAACTGACCGAGATGTAATTTTGTGTAAGTTTGTGTAAGTTTGTGTGTTAGTACACCAATCAGAGACCAACTGGATGTGCACAAGCACTGGAAAAGAGAGTTAAAAAAAAAAAAAAAAGAGAGAGAGAATAGGTCCCCTTAAAGATGTTTTCATACTTGTATATATATTAACATATATTTTAATATTTTTAATAATAATCATAGATTTTTTTTCCTTCTCGTGAAGGCAGTGATCAGGCCTGGTTAGCAATGCAGGCATTCCAGACCCCGTGGCTTTTTCAACACTGGAGCTACTTCACTCTCAGCTTTGCATGTAAGCAAAGCGTCACGTGAAAACAGCTTTGAATTGGCCTGACGCAGGTAGACACTCAAAGGTTCTTCTCTCGCTCTCCAGGTCTCTACGGGGTCCATTTTGTTTCTACCTGTTCATACCGTACATTCTGTCACCTCGGTTCCCCGGAAATGTGAGGTTAGGGTGGACCATACACCGTAGTGTGTGATGAATATTTAATTTGTTGTGTGACAGCGTGGTGCAGGGAGAGGAGCGGCTTAGGTAACTGGGATTCCTGCATAGTTAATGGCGGCCCCCGTCAAGACGAGGCGATGAGGTTGGACGGCGGAGCTGTGGAGCTGGGGTGATACATGACTCATGTTCAAAAAATAGCACGGCATGCGATGAGCAGGACGGAGGCTACCAAAGACAAGATTACAGCAAAATAGCATCACGGGTCTACGCGTCTTGATCCAGCGGCGGTGTCCGCGGGGAAGCCATGTTCCTCTGGTGTAGTGAAGCTCATTCAGACCTATGGCATCAATCAGAACCCCGGTCGGTCCAAGTGTGTTTCTTTTTGTTTGTTGCCTTTGTGGTAATTCTGGATCATTTTTTACAGATCCTGATAGCAATGGTGACTCAATGATCGGAAAATAAGGTTTAGGTTTAAAAAATACCAAGTAAATAGGGGTCACATCTATTTCTGGGTTGGGTTTTTTTCTACAAGGTAGAGCGGCACCAATCCATAGCAGTACTAATACTACTAATCCATAATATCTTACTCAAATTTCTTACTTATGCAATTGTGTGTGTTTTTTTACCGATAGGTATTGTGTTGATCTGGTCCTTCATATTGGGAATGCACAGGGAAATTGAATTTGATTTATTCCAACTTAGAAAAGTAAAGTAAAGTAGCAGTATAGTAGTAGTATAGTAGTGGTAATAGTAGAACAGTAGTAGGAGTAGTAGTAGTGTAGTGGAAGTAGTAGAGAGAATAATAGTATAATAGTAGTAGCTGTATAGTAGCAGCAGCAATAGTAGTAGTATTAGTATACTGTAGAAGTAGTACAGTAGTAGAAGTAGTAGTAAAGTAGTTGTATAGTAATAGAAGTAATTGTATATTAGTAGCAGTATAGTAGTAGTAGTAGTAGTAGTAGTAGTAGTAGTAGTAGTAATAGTATAATAGTAGCAGTATAGTAGTAGTAGTGTAGTGGTAGTAGTAGTATAGTAGTAGTAGTGTAGTAGTAGTGTAGTTGTAGTATAGCAGCAGTAGTAGTATACTGTAGAAATAGTATAGTAGTAGAAGTAGTAGTAATATAGTTCTAGTTTTAGTAGTACAGTAGTCGTAGTTTTAGTTTTTAGTTTTAGTATCGCTCAGAAAACACCGCTCGCACAAAGTCAATGCTACTGGTGTGACTGGTTTTGCGTGGACACAGCCTTCATTAGCCAATCCATGCTTGTGTGTGTGTGTGTGTGTGTGTGTGTGTGTGTGTGTGTGTGTGTGTGTGTGTGTGTGTGTGTGTGTGTGTGTGTGTGTGTGTGTGTGTGTGTGCGTGTGCGTGTGTGTGTGTGTGTGTGTGTGTGTGTGGGGTGGGGGTGGGGGGGGTCAATGTCTCCTGCTGTGTGTACTCAGCATCTGCAGGCTGGTGTCCACCCCCTCACCCCGTCAGGTGCCCTGACAGTGACGCAGGTTGACATGTTCTTAACGGTCAGTCAGAAACAAGGCTATTACAAAGCTAATCAAAAAGCATTATATGCAATATATATAATATCTGGCAACACACTGTATAAATAAATATGTTATGGAAAAAACAATTTCGATTTTTCACGGCCAAGGTGCTCCGCTCGAGTTTTGATTCCAAATTAGTCCCCGAAAAAATTCACCTCACATGTGACAGCTTTTCACCTGCCACTGAGTTTTGGAAGGAAGCAGAGCTGGTGAGAAAAGAGTGAAGCTGACAACCGGGCATATTTAGCATTCAGCAGCTGCTTAAAGGGAGGGATTTTTTTTAATGAAAACCTTATTTTTCCATCATTGTCAACCCGAGCGATGAAGTGGAGAGAAGTAGGAGAAGAATGTGGCCGTGATTGCCTCCAAAAGGCTAAAGCTGTTTTCTCAGTACTGGATGAATTTAAAAGATTCTGATGCCAATCACGCGGTTTGACTCCCGATGGTTGAAAAACACGTTTGACAATGAGAAAATCCAACGTTTTCCTTTAAATCAGAGTAGAAGCTGCCAGTGTGATTTCTTTAGCAAAGGCTTGTTTTGTTGGGGGTCCTGCATGTAATTATATTTATATTCAGTGAATGTTGTACATTTTGCTTGAATATGGGCAATTATCTGGATCTGGATAACACGGCGTGAACCTCATTTTGGATGGCTGTGTTCAATCACATCATGTATGATTTGATCAGATTCAGGCAAGCAATCTATGTTTGGAAATGTTTCTTCCTTAATACTCTGTGTACAAGGTCTTACCTTGCCTTAATCTAGGGATTACCTCAACATTTAAATAGACTTATATAGACATATAAGACTAGACTTATATAGTCCGAGGAAGGCTAAATCCTCCGATGAGCAGAGGAGCAAAGCTACATTTACATCTGATTTGTTTGTCGCTCGATTGGATCTGTTGTGTGGAAGCTGCTGTGTGGAGGAGCCAGAGGAACGAGAGGAACCAGCAGGAACCAGAGGAACTACATGAACGAGAGGAACCAGAGGAACTACATGAACGAGAGGAGCCAGAGGAACTACATGAACGAGAGGAGCCAGAGGTCCAGGGGGAGCTAGAGGTGCTAGAGGAGCCAAAGGAACAAGAGGAACCGGAGGAACCAGCAGGAACCAGAGGAACTACGTGAACAAGAGGAGCCAGCGTTCCCGGAGGAGCTAGAGGTGCTAGAGGAACAAGCAGGAACCAGGGGAGCTACTTGAACGAGAGGAGCCAGAGGTCTCAGAGGAGCTAGAGGAGCCAGAGGGATCAGACGAACCAGTTGGGTGATAGGAGCCAGAGGTGCCAGAGGAGCCAGAGGAGCCAGATAGAACCAAAGGAATCAGAGGAACTAGCTGGAACCAGATGAACCAGAGGAGCCGGAGGAGTGAGAGGAACCAAAGGAACAAGAGGAGCCAGGGGAGCTAGATTTAACTAGAGGAGGTAGAGGGATCAGAGGAATCAGAGGTACCAAAGGAGCCAGAGGAACCAGATAGAACCAGAGGAATCAGAGGAACCAGAGGAGCCAGAGGAACCAGCTGGAACCAGAGGAACCAGATGAACCAGAGGATCCGGAGGAGTGAGAGGAGCCAGAGAAACAAGAGGAGCCAGAGGAGCTGGATTGAACCAGAGGAGGGAGAGGGATCAGAGGAGCCAGAGGAGCCAGAGGAACCAGAGAGAACCAAAGCATTCAGAGGAACGAGCTGGAACCAGAGAAACAGGAGGAGCCAGGGGAACAGTTGCGACAGTTTCCAGTCGAGCAGTTGTGGAGAAGCTGAGTGTTGTTTGTGCTCTGCACTGTGATAATAGGCTGCGTTGGGGAGCAAGAGGAACCACACTTGACCCTCGACCCCCACGCGGGGAGAGAGGGGAGGGGGAGTATTTTTAGAGTCGTGCCGACATGTATTAGAACAAACACAAAATGGCTCGATACCTGTTATCTCCTCCAGGGTTTACGAGGCAGTTCAGAGAAAAGCAAAACCTTGTTGCGCGCTCTCATCTTTTTCGATCCTCTCCAGCGCCTTGTGGCCGTATTGATTGATCCTCTGCGCTGTATGTTCTTTGCGCCCCCATACCTCCGCCCTGCACTGATGTCTCACTGTAGGCAGCGGTGCAGGGGTGGAATTTGCATCCGGGGAGTGATAAAATTCTGCAAACGAAAATGTGTGCCAAAAAAATACAGCGAGCAGAGGCACCACCCGTCCTCGTCATCGAGTTCACATCCCTTCAACGCCCCGCAGTCACCGCATGTATCCGCGCACGGAGGCTCGCTCTGGTGAACGAGGGGCCTTGGCCTATCGTGCTGGCATTTTGAGGTCAGTGAGACGGTATTGTTGGCGGAAGCCTCCACACGTCACCAGGCTGCGGCCGCGTTGCGGTCGCCTGATCGTTTTTAAAATCGTTTTTTAAAATGTGGCTTTGGTGTGTAGCGTTGATAGTTTTCCGCAGCTTCTCTAAACCGAACGTGTCGATGGCGACCATATCCGATTTCCAATGCTCGCATTTAAAACTTGAGACAACCTTTTGCATTGTTTCTTCCTCAGTGCTCCCCTACTAAGGTCTCAACGCAAAGCAAAAAGGAATCAACCATTAATTGACGATTTTTATGTTGTTTTTTTTTTTACACTTGACGGTTCTTAATTCTGCTTCTGTCTGCAAAGTGAAGCACCAGTCCCGAAAAGATAATTAATCGTCAATAAAGGAAAGTGTGTGAAGGATCATTTTGCATGTTTTTCCAATGACTGTCAAAACCTAGCGAGGGAAAATGAGTCGGGCTGTAGCGGGACTGTTGTGCGGTGTAGATTGAAGGACACGGAGAGAGTAAACCGACTTCACTGTGGTTTTTTTCCTTCCACTCGTAGCGTTTTACCGCCGACGCCGACAAGAATTTTCAGACGCGCCGCAAGCCCTGCAAACCTCGAGTCTCCGACCGCTGCGTCCACGGCCGCCACGCCCACGGCCGCCACGCCCCGCCACCTCAGACGCCCTGTTTTATTCAAGTCTCCTGCTGAAAATGGCGAAAACAAGCTGTCTTCCCGGTCGACAAAACCCTCTTTTTTTTTTTTTTTTTTTTTTAAGCTTTCCTATGCAACGGTCAACGTATTGTGTATCATCAAATACATATTTAATACCTGCTCTCTGACAGGAACGGTTACAGAGGGCGTTGGAAAGGAGGGTAAGTATTTTTTGGACGTTCAGATGTTTATTAAATGTGTCGATTTTCCGCTCAATTTGAATCACTTTACACCCCAGTTCTGCCTTCTGACTGTGTTAGCCTAATACATGGCCGCGGAGGGGATCAGCTAGCCTAGCTCCTGTGTAATTAGCTAAATACACCTTCCCAGCATCTCAAAAGTTAAATGATTTACGAGATAAATCTTGCACTTTATGAGGTAAAATACGTATTAGAAAACAGATATTGCAGCTACGTTCTGAACTGCTATAGACTATGACAACTATAAAAAGCTCACTTCCCCCCCAGAATGCTTCATACTGTGAGGTGAGGGTGGAGGATATTCATGTGTCGTTTTGTGGTTTTATTAAGCAATGTGCAGTATATTCATTCATGTTTCCATCGACCAAACACGCTGGGGGCCTCTGACAACAGACATTTCTGGATGAACGGTGTTCCACTGAAATTACAGCGAAGAGGTTAAAGGGATAAACAGAAAGGCTCGCTCGGATATTTAGACGCAGAGGGATTGCGCAAGTATCACTGATTTTGTTTACCGAATCAAATTATTCTCTCAGAACCAGCTTCCTTTTCCCCTACAATCTTCTTACAATGTTATGTTCTGTAGGCTATTATCATTGGAATTGCTGTGCCTCAGTGCAGGGGATATTACATTGGCAGGAAATATTGCAGCCACACAGGAACTGATACAGTTTCTGCATTACAAATAGGAGACCGTCAGTGGAAGCACAGTTCCTCTGATACAGCTACTACCAAATATATGTCAAATGAGCAGGTCTGCCGAGACTCGTAACTGTGCAACAGGGCTGCAAAAATTCCTCTATTATCCCGTTCTAATTTGTAGGCATTATTATTTTTAATATTCAAATATATAAAAATGTTTAATGCCCATTTTTAAAACTGGAGGGAGGGGGGCATCATGCACAGCTCCACAACTCTGCAGCTCCGAACAAAGCAAATTCGAGATATATATAATTTACTCCGTTTCCTGCTGCTGCGGAGCGGATCACCGATGGCTCCTTGTACACACAGTGAAATGGCGGAGGAGAGGGAAACGCTCTGGTGCGCTCGTGCGTAGGAATATTTCTCTCGAATGAGCGTTCACTGGTCAACAAACTGGATGAACTTGTATTGAACTTCATGGTGAATCGATTCCCACGTGAATTTATTCGCTAACGTTAGCCAAAACATTTACAATCAATTGTTTATTTACAAAAATAAAAATACACAATCGAATGGTCAGCATTTGAAAAGTTTTTTTGTTGTTTTTTGGAATATTCAAATTAAATTTGAATTTCGTTCTTGCAGCCCTACAGAGGTCAGAGAACAAAGATTGTCTCTTGTAAGGCAGGTTTTCTCACCTTATTGTAAAATCAATAAAAAAAACGATCTCACAAGTCTAAAAATGTGAGAACCACTGGGAAAAATGGTCCTGGGTAATGATGTAAAATGTCTGTGCTGACTAGTAAAGTCAGCTAAAGTCTCAGGATTTGTCACTGGTACAGTGGTTGAAAAATTGGTTTGGTGAGTGAAAGGCTTGTTGTAGGGCGAGGCACTTGAGGACACAAAAGTCCAAATAGGGACGAGGGGGGCGCTGCTTTCTCATCGGAGTGTTGTATCTCTGTTTTTGCTCAGTCTCCTATATGAAATGTGCACAATAGCGGATATGGAACCGTGCAGATGTCGCCGGCTGTCAAGCAATACACCGGCACGCTTATAGCTCAGACACAAACACACACACACACACACAAAAACATGTACAGGCAAGTGCACTGCAGCACACATAAGTAGAAACACAGGCGCAGAAGCACAAATACACACTCAAAAAACATGCACACGCAGACACAAACACACACAAACGCAGAAAGAGCATATATAGGCAAGTGTGTGCATGAGTGGAAATAAAGCAGTCGCACAGAAGAACACACTCACACTCACAGTACGCGAAAACGCACATCACACACGCCAACACACGCAAAAGTTTGTCGGTTTTTAAAATCGTGAATAAGCTGGAGGGCGCGCCTTCGGCAGCCGATTGTGTCGCTCCTCACCAATCATCTAATTCTTCCCGCCGTCAGCGCAACGCCAAGAGACACAAGACTCCCGCCCGACGTGTCCGACGGATTAACCCGACCCTGTTTCATCCCCGAAAGCCTAGCATGGCCGACGTCGGAACATTGTCCGGATGGCAGTGCGGTGGCAGGAAGATAAGATGTTGGCGAGCGCTCCCGTCACGCTGAGTGATGGAATGCGCCCCAATCTCTCACGCCCCGTTCGCCTTGCAAACACAGGAGTGGTGAGCGTTCCATGGCAGCTTCAGCCAAGACACCCCCCGTGGCAGAGGTCAGTCGGACACAAGGAACTTTTTGTGTCCACTATATCATCTCAAAAACATGTTTTACAGCAGTATAGCTGTTTACTGGTACACAACTGGCAAAAATATTTGTTTTTTTAAATACGTTTTGCCGGCTTTACCTTGAATATACATAATCAGAATCCGCATTCAAACACTCTGTGGTGCGGAGATCTCCACACCTGGAGCCTTGGTTGACCCTTGGTTTTAGATTTTTTTTTTTTAGATCCAACACAACAACCTGAAGTAACTTTTTCTTTTTTGTTTTTTTGTAAATGGGGTTAAAACTAAGTAAATAAATTACGTATTTTAAAATAATGACCATATTAACAGTACCTTTTTATATTAATGAATTGCACACACACACACACACACACACAAACACACACACACACACACGCACACACATGCGGAATATTTTCTAATTGTGTGCACTTTGGGAACACTATAAAGTAAGTTTTAAAGTAATTGACAAAGGTAAAAGTCCAGCTGAGCAAGCGATACTTGTTGTTTGAGGAGTATTTGTTGAGTATTGCTTGCCACCTGGGGGCGCAGTTCCGACAGTCTGACCTGTTTTTGGATTCAGTGTAAAGGTTGCCTCTAGTTTTCCTTCTAAATACATGCAGTATATGGAAACAGATGCATATGCATGGGGGGCATGCGTTCAAGTATATCAGCATTACGTGCATAGTGTGTCACTTCTCCTGAGTCGAACGTCCAGCAGCGCTCCCTTTCCGTTGCTATAGAAGTCCACGCTCTTACCGCCCTCGAAGACACTTAATGTGATTTTCCTCAAGGTCTGTTTGAAGAGCTTTCATTAAGTGGGCTGACAGAGGCCTCGTGGCTCGCACACCGTGCCGTGTACTTGTACTTGTGCAGATTTAATAAACTCTGTACTCATCCGGTTAGCACGGCACATGCCTAAAGGCCGGGCGGCGTAATCGCCGATCAGGCCGAGGTGAGTTGCGACATGGGAGTCGATGTCAATTCAATAAAGTGGAGGCAAACGTTTCCTGCTGCTAACAGGAAGGGATTGGTTCTAATCCTTCCCTTTCAATTGTGTACATAAACATGGCGCGTAAGAGCGAGGGAGGGAGGGAGGGATGGAGGGAGGGTGTGTGTTTTATGTGTGTGTGAGTGTGTTCTCATGTGCGACTGTGCTTTATTTCCACTCATGCGTGCACTTGCCTATATATGTTCTTGCCGGGGATGTGGGTGCGCGTGTGTGTGTATGTTCTCGAGTGTGTGTTTGTGCCTGTGTGCGTGTGCTTCTGTGCCTATGTTTCTACTTATATGTGCAGCAGTGCACTTGCCTATACGCGTTCTTCGGTGTGTGCATGTGTGTGTGTGTGTGTGTGTGTGTGTGTGTGTGTGTGTGTATACACAAATATATGTGTATGTGTGCATTTGTGTTCCTGTGTCTTGCTGTGTGTGCTACTCTTTCTACCCCCATGTACTAGGGTGTGTTGGTGTGTATCTGTGCGTTTGTGTGTGTATATCTGTGTGCAGCTGAGGTGAGCCTCGGTAAGCTGGCAGACTCACGGCTGAGTGGATCCCAGCCGCTGTGTCCAGACGGACTCTTCTCGTCCCCCTGGCGTTCGGTGTGTGCAGATTGGGGCTGACAGCCCTTTGTAGTGGAGGCTGTTCTCAGCCCCCCGGGTCCATCATGGCCGACCGCCTGAACCGGCGCCACTCGGGCAGCCCACGCTTACTGGAGAGGTACTGACCCTTTCGATCCTCCTCACACCTGTTTCCAACACAACCCCGGGGTCCGTCGCACATCCAGCTGCGGCACCACCCGGGAGTTCCTCACCCTCTGCTTATCTCTCCATTTCCAGAAGTCTGTTTCTACGCTCCGTCGTCCTGCGCACTGCGGTCTCCAGATACGAATCTCTCTCTCTCTCTCTCTCCGTTCTCTATGTCTTCCATCGTACAGCTGACACGCAGGAAACCGCAAAAGGCTCGAATAACCATAAGCCTCTCCTCTCTACCTCTCGCTCACATACGGTCGCGCACTTGTGGGGAGAGTCACTTCCGCTCTGTGCGTTAAAGCCTACAAAATGCATTTCAAGTCTCTTTAAAAATATATATTCGATAGACTACACTGACGTGAAATGGAGGGGGAGGAAAAATGGACCGCTCGAAAACCTGACCGCCATCCCTCTATCTATCCCTAACTTAATATCTTCCAAATGGGGCCAGCAGCGTATATTTATAACCTGTCCCGTCCACTAACTCCCTGTTCCTTAAGGATTCCATGAATCGCACGTTGCAGTTCGTGGACGTGTACTTGAGGGCAGAGGTCTTTTTAACAAAGGAAGTTCAGACTATAACTCAGCTCCGCCCTTTGACCTTTCTATCATCCGACCTCGATCCGGAGCCGTGACATTGCTTTAAAAACACCGACCCGGTGAAACAGGATACTCTGGGTTCAAGATAGGGGATGGGGCTTTACATAAGAAGGTTCTTTAGGAGGTCCTTATGGAAAAAACAAAAACAAAAGATGAATTCAGCAAACCCACATAAAGAAACAGCAATTAGAGTAGGAAGCGGCATCGACGCAACTTTGCAATTACTCATCTCTGTGTCCACTGCGTTGGGCTATACGCTTTGCTGTGATTAGAAAAACAAGGACTCATTTCCTGACAGAGAAAAATCAGTTGCACTAGATAAAGTCCACACGGTATGTTTGAGCAGCATGACCTGGGATTCTGTGCGCACAAACAGACACACACACACAAAAAAAAAAAAAGCGGCAAGGGCATGCGATACCGTACGTTTGAACAAAAGCGCGTGTGATTTTCCCGGGCGTCGCCCGTCTGCCGTGTCAGGGTCCCGTGACGCCGGCTACGGCGGCCAGGCCGGGGCGGAGATAAATGTGCTGTCCGGTTACGCTCCCTCTCTCCTTCTCATGAGCATGGGATCTATTTTCGTGTCGCGGAAATTAATTTCCATCTGTGATTGACAATGTGAAGAAGGAAAAATTCTGCAGGCAGAATAAAAAGAGACAGAAGAGGACACTGAGAGAGAGACGCAGAATGAGTCACGGAATGATAGTGACATTGATCTTCTTTTCTGAGCTTGGATTTGCTCTTGTGTGCTTGGAAGGCATTCATCCGACACGGCCTCTGTAGAATTCCTTTTGCAAACTCGATGACGTTGGTGCCGAAACTTAATAACAACCAAAATGTTTCAGTACATTTTCACAACTCATAAGATACAAACCCAAGCTATGTGTTAACAAAGCATGTTCAAAGTGATTAATGATGATATACAGGCAACCCGAGAGAAAGCTGTCAAATGGCAAGAGAGGGTTTGCATTTAATGGCGCAGTGGACTCATGCCATGGGGCTGACTTCAGGGACTGAGCAGACATGTTCGCTGAGAGCCAACCTCTGCTTGGGTCCTTCATAAACACAACACTTCAGACCGGATGCCTCTTATGGTGTTTAGAGGGCAACAGACACACGCATCCAGTTGGGGGACAATTGGCTCCCACCTGTAACACCTGGGATTTGTGAAAACCACCCCCTCTTCGGGTCTTCGCAGACTCTTTTCCCAAGAACAAAACTGAGAATGGTTTCAAAGAGTTTTGTGAACGAGGTCGAAAGTGTTGCCAACTCTGTGAAGCCCACGTTTGTCGAAAAAGGCTAAACGCTCAGGGGCCGAGACGCGCCCAAAACACGCTAAACGAGGGACGAAACATAATTGGAGAGACACTCTTTGGCAGGCGCTCCTAATTCGATTGAACAGGAATGTACCTATATGTCTCTGCAGGACTCAGACTGGAGCTGAGAGCTGCCTGGTGCCACATGAGGAAACTGTGTTGTGGAGGTTGGACCGTGCATGACAGAAATCCTCGACTATGGCGCCCTTTACAGCAAGAATGGTCATTTCGCCACTGGCCATTTTAAATACGCAATGTGCCCTAACCACGTCGGCATCAAATTAATATGTGTGACCTGTTTACAAATGTAATCTCTACAACCCTGAATTACTATCCAACGTTTCCATTCACTTACACATTGCAGCGCAGTGGGACTGACCACGCAGAGTTCATTTTTCTGGCTGTATTGGTTAGTGAGTACAGGGCAGAGGGATCATTTTCCGCATGGACGTGGAAAAACATGCGCTAATGTATGTTTTGTATAAGCTAAATCATCCATACAGCCTGAGGCTGGATTGCTTAATGCTTGTGAATTAACGCCAAAGACAACAACATACATCACTAATTGACTACACCTGTATAGACAGGACCAGAGGGGGGACATGAGTCTCTTACATCACTGACAGATGTGTGTGGCGGTGGCAATGAATATATCTGCTTGGTTATCTGGACACGGCGTTAATCTAACAAAGCTCATTAGACACACTCCACATAATGGAATACAATATGCACAGGGACCCTCTGCTGCTGTCTCCAGGTCCATGAGGACCTAATTAGAAAAATATATTCTACTCTAACATTTCATTCCCTTACAAAAGTGAAAATTATTTTTATTCAGTTTGAAAAACTTCTCAAATTAAAAGTGACCCCTGTTCATTTTGTCTGGGGTTATCAAAAAGGTTTGTCAGGTTTTGGACAGGTTGTTCCTCCACATGCTGTATAATTAATAAACAATATTTCCTTCTTGTGTTGTGAATGGAGAGTTAATAAATACAATGGCTAATGCAACAACCTGCCACATAGATAAGAGTTTTTAAGGCTTTATCTGAGATATTTTAAATTCAAACAACCAATTAATAAATCATTCGCTGGTTATTTTGCCACTTGCCCAAACCAGGAAAACATTTTAAAACATCAAATCAAAAAATAAAAATCTAACTTTTATTTATTTTTTATTTTATTTTTTTGAATAAAAATAGTTGTTTATTTCTGACTAAAAAGCACTGCTTTAGAGGCATCGTTGTCATTTTTTTTCTAGATACTAATTAGGTCTTTCTGGCCATTGCTTGTAGAAAAACCACAGAGTACATCAACACAGTCACGGTGCACATTTACCGAAAGAACCAACTCAGTGAACACATTGCGACTGAAGTAGTAAATAAAGCAGACCTGAATAACAACAATCAATAAAAATCATTATTATGATGATTACTTTGCATTTTTTTTCAGAACTATAAATGGTGTTTCAAAACTCAAACCGTCAGTAAATTCCCTACAATGGGACAGTGCAGTTAGGCGCATCCAGGATGATTAAAATGAAGCTCTTCCAGCTGAAATGAAAGCGGTTCAAAAACTGATTTTCAGCCCGAAGCCAATAAAAACGTCTATCAGCTTGACTCAGTATATTGTTTTATTAACAGAGATAAAGCTTTTATTATTATTGCTATTGTTTTTGTTATTATTATCATCATTATTATAGATGATGTGCACTATTCATTCAAAGACTGCATGCCAGAGACCCGTATCAACCCAGTATCCCAACAAGTGCGGTTAAACATCAAACTATCATTGTGCACTATGGACACTATAGAATATAGATACTCAATGCATACATATTGTCCTCGAAAAAGCAAAAGTTCCGTAGTCTACATATACACATCTGTTCATATGTGTCTTACCGTTGTTGGGAGTCCACTTCACTTCTGCTCCTCCGCTGAGCTGCGCTGGACACAAAATATTCCTCTTCGCCCCAACCGACGTAATCCCAACTTTCACAGCATCGCCTGCTGGCGAGTTTGCGACTGGAGAAAACTCTGCCGCTGATAAAGGAATCACTTCTTCTCCCCGGCGGCGGCTTTCGATCGGCGCGACGGGACCGTGCGTGTCCGCGGGACCGAGGAGACCGCGCCGCCTGACGCGCAGCTCGGTGCGCGCCGTTTGGAGAGGTGCGCGGCACGCGTCCGAACCCGGGAGCGGGTCAAGCGACGGCGACGTCAATCGAGTTACAGGCTCATCAAGATTAATCTAATAATAAAGATGGATGTGGAGGGAGAGTCCGACTGTCTGTGTGTGCTGCAGGTGCGTGTGTTGTTTTTTTTTTTCTCCTACTATACAAAGTATGGACGGTGCAGTGCGCGCCACTTTTTTTTTTTTTTTTTTTTTTTTTTTTTTTTTTGCGGTTCCGTGCATCCGAGTTTATCTGTGACTGTGATCCTCCTACATGGTTTTCCCACATCACCAGGTTCGGCCCCAGGGTCTTGGTGGCCCTCAGCACGACATTTGTATCCCCATATCACACACACAAACATTTCCTTTGCTTGCAGCAGTCACCACACACAACCTCTTACTGCATCCATGCTTGGAATTAAACCATAGTTTCTTTATTCCATGATGATGACCTGGGTTCACCCTGGTAAAAGTGGTTGTGTGAAAGAAATAACTGAACTTATCTTTTGGTCATAAAAGAAACGAAATCTTGGATTATGTGGCCGTCTGGCAGAACCGGGGATGTGTGTGGTCATAAATGATCCATAACTGTTTATGGCTGTGGCTGCCCCTTGCACATCACTACAATTTTGGAAATAATTGATCAGATTCCAGTTCGAAGGAAACCTCTGTTTAATCAGGAAGTGCTAAGCTACAGGACAATCAGAGCTGTGTTGGGGGTGTGATTAATTTTTAACCAACATTTAATCCTTATTTTGACTCTGATATTGCAAAATGGGTGCATTGCCCTTGGCGATGCCGAAATCTATTCACACAGAATACAGTCCGGTCTCATTCCACTGCACAGCAGTAATACTTCATTCTGACATCATTCCTATCAAGACCGGAAAACAATAGTTTGCCAGTTAATCAGCAAAATGAATGGAAACCGTATTGTATATACAGTATGTTCTTCTCTACACAAACCATGAGTTACTGTGAGATCAAGAGTTGGAGCGAGGCCTTTGATATGTCAATAAGTCATGTGTTGCCAATAATGCCAAATGATATTAGGTCTTCTTCCGCTTATTAAGTGTCATCAAATGATCACATGATACTGACAGGAAAAGTGCGGCCGCAGAAGCGCTCGGATTTAGATGGTTCGCTCCATTTAGAAGGTTCTTTGATTAATCAGTTACTGAATAAACAAATGTTTACTCACCTAAAAAAATCACTTCCTGCCACTGGCAAATGATTGAATTGAGTGAAGTCAGTGATTGATTAGGCGAGTGTAAGATGTGTATTTTGATGTGAAATCGGAATTGAATGGAAACCATGCGCAGAGAGACCGGAGCCAACAGACAAACCATGAATTTCAATTTTAAAAAATGACGGTGTTGCTTGTTGCCTTGTCGGGAAACGCTGACTCTCTTAATAACCAGCAACGCAGGTGTGATAGCATTAATGCTTCCATTAGCTAAAGTGCTTTCACATCAGATGGAAACGCAGACGGAGTAACTCTATACGGCGGCAGGTCACCTGTCTTTCTGCCCCGTAACGTAAACACATCGGGGAACAGGAAAGTGCCTATCGGCATTTTGGCAAACTGCAGGGTTTATCTTCACAGAACAACTTTTTGAGCTTAGGTTAATGAATGAAAAAAAACAAAAACGGAAACATCCCCCATCTATTTACTGTGAAAACCAACCCCCAGGCAAAACAAGCGGAAAACACATTAAGTCTAGTTAGAGATGCAGCTGTAGACTGGACATGAAGAAACAGGAGGTAAAAAAATAGATAAATAAACAGATTAAATGTCTGACACGCACACACACACACACACTTATTCATCCTCTCGTTGTTGTTATATTAAACACATAACAGTGGAATGCCCAGTGTGTGAAAGTGAGTATTGTTTCATTAAACTACAGCGTACCCACCACTTACGCTCAGGTCAGGCAGCTACATGAGCGAAATTAAATTTAAGTGTTTGGGTCAACTGCTCCTGTCTCTGTTACCGGCGGCTCCTTTGGGACGAGCTTGTTCGTGTCGACTGGTCATGCTTTGTGAATGTAGCCGTTATAACTTTAGAGTCCTGAAGAGAAAAACTTTAGGGTGCAGTTTAACACACTCATCTGGTTCCTCAGCCTCCTGTACAGTGGATGGGGTGGACCATCTTTCCCTCACCCCAGAACCAGGCCTACGCCTTGAAACGGCAGCCGCGGATGGACACCATTTCAAACTCGCCACATGCCAGATCGGAGAAGAGATTAAAATAATGCGAGGGAACCCGCAGAGGAACCAGCCCACCGCCTAGTACGGGAGATTTTTCCACCAGTCGCAGATACGGGTTCAAAATAGGCAAAATGCTCCCCGCTGACTCCCCGTGTCTCAGAATCTTAACAGGTATCTTGCCTTTCCGGCCCAAAGACACAAAAGCATCCGAGACAAAAGGTGCACGCATCGCATCAATACCTTTAGATGGAGCAGTCTTCAAGGGAAGGACGTCAGACTCTGACATATCAATGCTCAGTGCAGAGGACACTAGTCCGGCCGACTTCACATAAACACTCACTCAGCTAATCTTTGGTCAGCCTTACTGATTGGACATTCATCTTTCCAATGCCCCTTGTTTTTTTTCATGAATGACATATCCTTGCCGGATCAAATCTTCCATTTGTCCCTGGAACAAGCCTCACAGCAAGATGAGCAGGCTCGTGAGTGACCCCTAGAGATGTACTGGGCCTAAACCTGAAATTCTCCCTCCGCTGCTCTTCTCTGTGGACTTGACCAAATATTGAGCCACCAGCGTGTGTTGAAACATATTCAGCCAGGACTGCAGCTTGATGTTTTCACATCTCTCATTGATATAAGTAGCAAGGTGGGCAGGCAATGAACTTTTAAACTGAGTTGCACCATAATTAAATCCTCATAATTGTCTACCTCAGAAGCAGAGCACCAGCAACTGAAATGAGCCCAAAATATCTTACACAAACGCAACATGCTTGTCCCTTTTTCCTCCAGTTCCTAAATCGCTGCCTGTATGCTTCAGGAACTAGTTCATTATGCTTTTAGAGCTGCAGCTTTAACCTCAGCAAAATCACCACTTTCAGCAGAACTAAGGGCAGAAACTTGCCTGTGAAAACACACTGTGGCATTAAAGTTTTATGACTATCGGGCCGTCCTCTAACCTCAGCTACACGCTCAAACAAAGCAGAAAATGTGTCTGGGTCTTTTTCAAATTTTGGCAGAAGACAAGCTTTCGGCAATATCAAAATTGAGTATACACACCTGTAGACCAAGGACTCGTGCTTTTTCCCTCTTTTACCATCACTTTCCAGTGCGACCTCAACTGTCATTCTCTTATGCTCCAACTCAAACTAAGTTCTCCTACTCTATTTTTGTTTTTTCCCTTCGCTAGCTGCATACGCTGTTCAAATGACATAGTCCCATCAAAAAGCTCTGAAACGATTGGAGCCACTGGAGCCTGAACTGCCTCTAAAAGCTCGGCAGATACAGCTAACGCCTCCACAATGCCCCTTTGTTGAGTTTTTGACCAGTCCAAATATACAAATCAATTAAATCTGCCTTTGTAAAGTGAGTTATGGTACGACAAAACTGTCTTTTTCTAAACTCAGAGACCAAAGTGTTACTATCCTCAGTATCCATATATAATGCTGTCAGATTGACTACACGTGCAGAGTTAAATGCATTAAGCACATAAAAAATCCAAGAATAAAATAAGGCAGTCTGAGTCACACAAGACACAACCACGGGGAGTGATTATGGAGTGCCCCCTCCTAACTACCTCGCCCAAACTGACAAACTGCACTCTAGTCTTCATAGTGTATGCATAATGGTGGTAGGTACTCAGGCCCCTAGAGCTCCGCTTGCACTTGGAAAGTCTAACCGCCCGAGCCAATGCTATGGACGCTGCCTGACACAACTGCTGATAACCACGCGGGCAACATACCAAAATATGAAACGGCGCCCAAGACGAGAAATCGGCAGTTTCTCCTTGCGAGGTTGACTGCTGCCGCAGTCTATCTGGAGGACACAGTGAACGCTCCTGCCAGACAGCACAGATGGCGCAGCTACCGTCCTGCAATCCTCCCCACAGCCGTATTGTGCATAACCCGCCTTCTCCTTGGATACGTAGCTGAACGCAATCGAGAGCCAAACCATCCCAAACCCCACCTGCTTAACTTAAACATAAGGGAAACTGTCACGCTGGGCCTCCTGACACAACTACAGGTACCCCTCGCTTGACGACCTACCTGTTTTACGACCGTTCGGACTCACGACCAGCTCTCTGACCCGTCTGTATTGTACGCTGCGTGCAATAATGCAGTGTCTCAGCATCAAGCATCTCATCGATCATCACCCTTTAAATACTGTATACACTTTATATACTATATATACTATATACACTATGTCCACTTTATACACCATATACACTTTATATACTATATACAGTACACTATATATACTATATACACTATAAACACTATATATACTATATACACCATATACACTATATATACTATATACAGTACACTATATATACTATATATGCTATGTATATTATATATACTATATACTGTTTACATCTCATCTCATCACCGTTCTCAGTCTCGTTCCTGCAGTCTGTCAGTATTCACTACACTAGTGTTCATAATGGCCACGCCCCCTTACCGTGAAATAACACAGGTCCTCGCTTATCGACCAATTCACTGAACGACCTGGTCCTAGGAACGGAACTCGGTCGTTAAGTGAGGAGTACCTGTACTCAAACTCACCCAAAGGTTTGACGTTTTTTCAGGTTCCAAATTGGACAAACTCCCGTTTGTTACGTCCGGGAGAAAGGAGGTGCACACAGTAACGGCTTAAGTATCCGAATAATTTATAAACGATAACTCAGCATAGGCAAACTATGAGGTGTAAAGTCAGTAGTTAAGGGGTTGGGTGCAATGAAACCTAAACTATTTGTAACATGAACCAAGGCTAAACACAATCAATGTTGTGGATGACCGCTTCTTTCCTTGACCTACCTATACTTCTACCTGTTGAATTGACTTTGTTGTTTAGGCTGTATAGAAATCTACCCCTTGTTACAGCGTTCCTCTTCCCTTGCCACTCTTCCATTGCGTCACACCAAATGATTGCCTTGACCTCTGATTTGCTTAATGGGACTTTTTCCAGGTACATCTATGGTGTCTATGCAAAGCTTGTTTTGCTCATCCGTCCACCTCCTCTTTTCCCCCTCAGACCTACATGTGCCGGAACCCACATAACTCCAATTGACGTACCTTGTGGAATGAGTGGAATGTACTTGCAATAGTTTGAACAGAATATCTTCATCACAAGTCTGTCAGTGGTGTTGTGTGTGTGTCCAAGGCTCAATCTCAGGAATTACTACCGTCGGGCTCATCTTGATATTGTTAACCCCCATATCCTTTGCATATACTTTGCCGGCCCACCCGATGCTTGGTTTCGTTCTCTGCCTTGTTCCCAGCACCGCTGTAGTACCACTTTTTGTGGGGTGTTGCTCTTTATGCCCTTTGAGCTTTGCCCAGTAGTTGGTCATTAACTGCTTCCTTCTAATATCAAGTGGAATCTCTCCTGCCTGGACGTGCAGGGCTGAAATGGGGGTTGACTTTGCTGCTCTACAACACTGTCTCAATGCTTGGACTTGTATCTAATTAAGCTTTTCCAACTGAGTTTTTGTGGCTGAACCATAGACCATACCATAAACAAGCATAGACTGGGTTATTGCCACATGAATAGTTTTTGATGAGGAGATGTTAGCCATTTCACCCCACTAAGACGCCTCGTGATATTTAGAACCCCCTGACATTTCCCATTTGTTTTATTCATATGATCAACCCACGTTAACTTTGAATCAAAGACAATTCCCAAGAATCGCGAAAAAAAACGTCCACCCTCTCCAATGCCCTTCCAAACATCTGCGGATTTATTTCAGGGAGAGCTCTTTTCCTGGTGAAGACTGCCGTGTTTGTTCACTCGACTGAAAATTGTAATCCCCGCTCATTAGCCCACTGTTCAACTGTTCAACTTTTTTGACCGCTTCTTAGCAGACTTTGCATATTATCTTTTATATGCAAAATATTCCTTCCCGTTGTCCACAATGCCCCACCATCTGCAAAAAGAGATCTGCCAATTTCTGGTTGGACTTGATAAAAAAAACATCATTGATCATTATTGAAAAACAATAATGGACTTAATACACTCCCTTGTGGGGTCCTGTTTTCCACCACAAATGGATTTGATAATCAATTTCCTATCCTTGCCCAAATAGTTCTACCTACCATGAATGTCCTTTATCCAACTCAGTATCCTTCCTCCCATACCCATCAACTTTAACTTTATCAGAAGTCCCTCTTTCCACATCATATCGTAGCATCAGAGACTAACTGCTCTAACCTGTGCCTTTCTAATCTCATTTTCTAAACAAATAATAGGATCCAGAGTGCCTCTTACTTTCCTAAACCCACTTTGATAATGTGTCGATAGGCCTCTCTTTTCTATAACATGTCAACCGTTCAGTGACCGTTCTCTCCTTGATTTTTCAAACGTCCGATGTAAGGGAGTGCGGTGCCGCCTTGGGATCCCCCGGTTTATAAAGGCTCCAAGCGCGTGACACCAATTCCTCAATGAGGCGGGGGAGGGAGGGCAATCAGGGAGAATCTGGAAAGAGGGAAGCAAGAGGCAGGACAACACAGGTACTGTCGTAATAGTTTATGATAACGTAATACATGATAGATAGCCAGACCCATCTCCATTCCTTGTTTTAGCACTGTGCCAGCTCTGGAGAAGGGGTCTGGCTCAACCCACTGTCATTCTGGTATAGGGTGAAAAAAAAAAAAAAATGCTCTGTATTGTTTGTACAATCACAATCGTCTCTGGCGGCACTAAGTCCAGGATGCAGCCCCGGCGCCTTTGCAAAATAGTGTCGGGCGGGAACTTGTTTTGGCGGAACCTTTTGCACGTGGGGATGGGAGCCCAGGCACTATGTGATATGAATTATACTAGTAAAGAGGACAAACTTAACTTGATCATCGGTGACCGAGTCTCACATAGCCAGTCTACAAACTTCGTTTTAGCGCTGTGCCAGCGCTGGAGTTGTCGTTTCACCTAGTAACGGGGACTTTGAAAACGGTAACGCGCAGATAGCGGATGGGAAGGTGAATGCCCAATGCTCAATAGTCGCCCAATGGCAGGCTATATATTTACAACCTACATCTGGTGAGTCAGACGACTGTCATCAGGCCTAGGGCCGTCATATTGACTACACGATTATTTGGATGTTTTGGGTCAAACGGCTTGCCATATAGAGATGATAATGGATTGAACCCTGAACTGTTAACTGTTTGAATTCTATCCCTTTAAGAACGCCCGAATGCATCATTTAGGGGTTATACGAGGTATTGGTGAATGCATTCATATGGTGTTTGCATGCCTCACTACATCACTATTCATCACATTATGTCCCATACAAACAGTCAAGAATGTGAATGGGGCCATTCAACATGGCTTTATTAGAGGATTGCTATGTCTTTCCCAAGTGCATGTTTTGGGTCAAGAATAAATTCGCCATAATTCACTTATGATATAAACTGTCCCATTCAACACTGTTGTGTCATTAAACTCATATAATGCTGAGCATAAAAATGAGATTTTTTTATTGGAGTACGTTTGCAGTGCTTTGTTGCTTTTGCTGTTCCACCAAATAATTGAAGCGAGAAATGTTATTTAAAATAAGGCTGATATTTGGACCCTTAAGAAGTAGGGCCACCCTTTGCTGTCAGGGCATCCACAGTCCTTCTTGGAAATCTGTCATAGAAGTCCTGAACTGGGTGGAATGGGTTATTGCACCATTCATCAGGAAAAAAAATCTCGCCGTTCTTTGAGGGATGAAGGAGGCTGAAAATCGACTTTGCACCCTCATTGCCGGACTTCCCATTAAGGTTCATTAAATATGGAAATCATGAGGGAACGGTGTTTTTTATGGTTCTGACCCCCGCTATGCAAAATGCGCATTAGCCTTGAATAAAGGTGGTTTTCCAAATGGCAGTCCTGCTACTGAATCACAGCATTATGAAGCTCACAATATGTCGCTTTTGTCGAGGCTTGGTCACAGAGGTGCTGACATATATAACTCACTGACTCAGTGAGCTGTAATTTGTAATTGAATTGTAGTAATTGAGTCATTTTTATGACCCCCCCCCCCCCCCCGGACTTTTGGGGTTTAAGACTGTATAAAACCTCACATGTATTATTTATCCAAATAGATTATTATTCAATGTAAATAACATGTCAGGTTTTCTTTTACATAGAAAATACATAAAACAAAGCATAGGATTATAGACGAGTGGCGTGGTCAACTGGTTGACGTGGTCAACTGTCCCACACAGCGCAGTTTGAGCGGCTCAATGTGTTTGTTTATGCTTGTGTTTGTCTAATCATGCCTGTGTGTGTGAGTGTACACAGTACATGCCTGCTTCCATAGCGGTCCAATACGTATGGAACGTCCTCAACGCGGCGCCCTATTTGTCACCCGGCCAAGTCCCTTCCTGGGAAGAGTTTATACGAAGCGGCAGCTCTGAGGAGCCGCCTAAGATGTTCTCATCCATCTGGCCCCGAGGAGTTGCCGACGCCGACCGCCGAGGACAGCGCCTCTCGCCAAAAACACTTTTCATTCGCACAGATTTTGACCTCAAGGTGAAGACCGTCTAGGAATCGTTGCGTTACAACCACAAGTCTATATATTTTTAATTTATTATTATTATTTTTTTTATTGCTCGGTCAGGTTCTTCTGCTGTTGTGCGAGAGACTCGCTGCGATGCTTTGGCTTTGCGGGCACGCCCAAACAAACCCCGCCGTGTGTAATCGCTTCAGGAGCGGTGGCAGGTGTTTATTTCTTAGGAACCACTTACTGTAGATCCAATGGAACTCAAATCTTGCAGCGTTCGTGTCGCACACCCGGACAGTGTCCCCGGAGGTTCAAAATTAATTGGCGTTTTTTTTGTTTTTTTTTTACACTCAAAGACAAACACACACACACACTCTCTACCCCCCTCTCTCTCCCTCTCTCTCTCTCTCACCTTCACTTCCCCCCCTTTTTTTTTCCAAGTTGCAACCAGAAGTAGTTTTTAGTCACGGCAAAGTGGTCTTATATAAGCCACTAAAACTCCCACCCACGTGGCGCTGGATCAATGGTTCTGGGACTTGCGTTCGTGTTTAGATGAAGAATAGTTCCCGCAGGATTGATCTCATCTGAACGTAATATCAAACCCCTGTGTAAATGAAAGAGCATCCCACGAGAAGACGACAAGCTACAGTTACTCTTTAATTCATGTCAGGATGTATATACTGTATATCTGGATCTGGATTACAGGGCAATGAATCAGATCCTCACCATGTTATTGGCTGTCAGAGCTCTGTGGATTGTAAACGGTGAATTAATGCTCCAAACTGCATTTCTGTCAAGAAGATTACAGTTACATTAATATAAGCAATCAACATTTTCTTGTTTCTTGAGATCATTAGATTTAGCTTATTCTGATTAATCACCGAATTATAAGGGAGTGTGGTGTGTCCAATGTACAGGTAATTTATTAAATAGTGATTTTAATCCTGAACATATTTTTTTGTGTGGCAGCAATCTTTGGATGAAATGTTCTTTGATTCATTTAGAAAATAAATCATACAGACTTAGACCTGTACCTTCATAATAGCTGTTGTTTTGCTGTACGGCGATGGCTTTTATTGTAAAAGATCACTCACATTGCACAGTGAAATGTTACTTGCATTAACAAATGGGCACGCTACTATGTTAACTCGTATGGAAGGCACGATATAGATGCACATCATCAAAATCTTTATTTGACACCTGGTCATGTATTTGTGAATACGGAATGTCTTAGCCGGATTTAAAACTATGAAATTAATCTGTTTCAAATCTTTTTTTTTTTTTCATCCCAACTCAATGAATCAAATCATCAAACGGGCAAATCGTCATTATCATTACAAAGTATGCGCAATGAGATCATACAAGAAAGAAAGATTGATGATGAAATTACAAGTGAATATGAATATAATTGTGTTGATCAGTCAATTCACAGCAGTATGTTTTAATGGACTTTTGTTTGACTTTGCTTTATCTGCTGCCCGCAGAGCTCCTCGTATCAGAACCATCGCTCAAATAGAATGAGACCATGCATGGAAGTCTGTGTTGAAATAATACAGATACATTTTAAAAAACAAAATAAAAAACATATAATAACATATGATAATGGTAAAAAATGGTAGATATTGCCTCATGAATTGGTTATGATGATGTTCTTCGACAAAAAAAAACCCCGATAAAGCACAGAAAACAATCATAAGGGGCCAGGCTAGTTATATATTTATGGGTAGAAAGCTTGTTTCCATATAAACTTCACGTCAGAGTTCAATATTTGGTACCATTTTTTTTTATACATTATTTAATCATTTTTACATGTGGTGCACAGATTTGGACATTTTGAGATCTTTTTTAAGGGATCGGCAACAAGAGTCCACCGCTAGGTTTGAAATAAATCAAACCTCGCCCTCATAATTACAACTAATATGTAAATGGATATATAGCCCCCCTGATGGCGCAATTGATATTCCTTGTGGAAGTGACAGTCGCGGTGCCTTGAAGGGGAATTTTGAACCAACGTCTTATCTCAAAAGTTTTTAAAATGATATACAGTACTTTTTCGCTTTTGGAGGGTGGGGGTCACAGTTGTGTTGATTCCATTTGTAGCAGCCGATCCATTTTCTTGATATTTTCACACTCGCGGGTGTTTGGGTTTGAAAAGTCACAAATATTCAATGCAGACAACCAAAGTTAAACACACAGAGGCCGTTCTGACTGCCGTTCGTGCCTATACCTTTAAAGGGAATTAAGCGTAAATCACATCCTGTTGTTGCATTTGGGGAATGGTCTCCACTAGGAAGTAAATGCCAAATTCATCTCTGAGCTGTTTGTTTGTTGCTTAGCCGTCTCCCAGATGAATGACCATAATTACAGTAATTGTTCCATATTTAGAGTGGCATAATTGTTCTAATACATTCAGAACGCTGCGAGGCAGACAAGCCTGCCAGAGGCCATTTTCACTGTGTGTATCAAAGCAAAAATATCACATTCAATAGGAATCCTCAATTCGTTTTTTATAATTTTATATATATATATATATATTTTTTTTTTTATCCCCATCAGATATAATAAACATCAGAGGTGAATATGCAGTTTGCAGCATATTCACTTCCTCAAATTTGCTAAAACATTGCTGGATATGGCTTTTCAGCCTGGTGTGGTGTCCTTTAGATATAGTCTGGAAAAAGACTTGTTTAAGACTTGTTTTCTAAATGTTGTCCCCCTTCAGGCTATTTAAGTTGGCATTTAAGTTGGAATTTCAGAGCTGATCGCTCTCGGCCTGAGTTTACCAAGATAACAGACCCGACGTCACGGCAACATGGTGGCGCGCAGCGCTGATGGCGAACAACGTTCCCTTTGCATAGATTATTATTTATTTAACGTGTGACTTCACGTGTGAAGTCGCTTTGAACTGCTCCGTACATTTGGTGTCGTGTTAACATGAGGACTCCCAACACGAATTACAGTTTTCCGAGGTTCCCGTGGGACGCCGCGTCGCTTGCTGCTGTCTCTCGAGCCGATTCAAACTTGGAGCGCTTTCCAATCCACCTGAACCAGAGCGCGGGCAGCAGACTTTACCAACGATGGAACGGAACTGGTGGAAAAGATAATGAGTGAAACCAGCTGTGCAAACACGGACGCCCACAATTCAAAGAAATCCCTCGCCCATTTCCATATACGGTCAATGATGTCATGGCAACCCCGAGCCGGAGCTCGCCATAACTAATCATTTTTAAAAAGGTGCGCTCAGACTTGAAAAAATATTATATATTTTACAATATGTCCACTTGAGAGGGCGGAACAGACACCAGCAGCATGTGAGAAGTGCCGGTGCGCAAGAAAAAGTCCCGGCACGGCAACCGGTGAAACACATAAGTGCTGCCGGTGCTGCGTAGCGGTGAGTACCGGCCCACTTGGAGCCCCGGATATAAGTGAACTTTGATTATTTCCGTGCGGCATGTTTATGACTGGCCAAGTCGATGAGGAGAAAGAACCGCCCCCGTTAAGTACCCATTAAACATATCACCAAAATGATCAGCCAAAAAAGACCATGCAAGCTGATTTCAGAACTTCCCATTTCGGGCTGTACATCAGGATTTATGAACTACCTGTTACATGTGATTCATGAGGGGGGTTTTTTTTTTTAAGGGAAAAACAAAACAAAACAAAAAAATGGATGGATTTGCACGTCACAGTCCCATTTTGACAGGACTGTGACAGGATTTAAATGGGGTTGTTGTTTTGGATTTTTTTTGACCCTTCGTTCCCTGTGAAATATGGAAGATGGATCACTACTGCCACCCCTGACCAAGAACCATAACAACAACAACCAGATTTGAGAGACTCTTGTTATCTGTCTGTAAACCTGGACATCTTTATGTTCTCAGTCACTTTTCATCTGATGCTTTGAATGTTATTTTGCTGCTATTCAAGTAGTTTAGTGTCATCCTGGTGCAACTCTCTGGCTTTGATCTTTATGTCGTCTCTTTTAAAACTGAATGAAGGCCCCTTCTTTTTCCAAAGAAATCGGTGGATATTATTATGTATCATAGCAGGGAAACCTCTGTTTTCATGTAAAGAAATTGGTTTAGTTTGAACTTTCATCACAATCTTTATGAGCTGGTCTTGAGCTAAATGAAATATTTTTATTTGAACAATGTCAACCATCATCATATCTCTGTTTATTTACCTCTGCAATTCATCATTGAAGCCATAAGAGAGACTAACATGTTCCTTTTTCATTCGCAACAACCAGATCCATATGATATTTTGTTTGCATGCTGCTCAGCAACATATCCAAATATATCCATATATCCATATATCATAGCACATATCCATTCCCCAGTCCCCATTTAAATACCAGATGGAGATGTAAAAGGCTGAATTTGAATAGTTTATTACATGAAATGAATATTCAGATCCAGACCATATTTCACGAACAATCTGCCTGTAACATTCTGCTTGGATCTGTCAGCTCGTCTTTACGTCTCTTTTTCACTGTTCTAGATTTTAAGATTACGTGAGATAAGATAAAATAAGATAAGATTTTATTGATCTCCAGGGGTAAATCCAGGTGTCGCAGCAGCAGAAGTGGACAGAACAGTGCAAGCCAAAAAATATATGAAAATAAAATATATGTACATTTTATATATACTGTATACACATATATATATATATATATGTATATATATGTTGTTGTTATTATTATTATTATTATTATTACTACTATTATTATTACTACTATTATTATTATTATTACTATTATTATTATTATTATTATTGGAAAAGAACCAGAGAGCCTGTCCCCTGCTGGACGTGCCGGTCCCCGATGCCTAAAAGGCGCCAGGGGACCGGCACGTCAGGCCCAGACCGAAAACCTGAAGACCCCGAGGCCACAAGCAACGACAAACACAACCTTTAAACACCTTTAAAGCTAAAACCAGGGACATATCTTGTCTTTAGTGCAAACTATTCAGCCTTAATGCTTTCAACCTAAGGAAACCACCGATTGGAAATTGAAATGACGCGGGGTACCAAGATGAAATGAAATGAAATGAAATAAATAACCGCCGTTTGATTTCACGACCTGCTTTCCATGCCGGTGCTCTTGAGATTACTTAAGGACGTCAAAGCAAATGAGCATTGGAGAGTCGGCATTCCCGCGGGATATCAAAAAACTCCAAGTGATCCTCCCTTCCCGATCACAAGCAAATCCTGAGCGCCTTATAAAAGGGACGAATGCCGCCGTTCCAACGAGACAATAATGACTTATGATGTGACACGCACCACACTGCACACTCAAACCCACTCTGGTAAGTAAACATTTATCGCTTGTGGTCACATTTGGATTTTTTTTAATCTAATTTGTGTTCCCGCTTATGCCTACCCAAAAAGGGTAGCCCTTCTTTTTGAAATCCCCTAATTACTAAGTATTTACCCAGTAAATATATGGTAAATTTTAATAAATTGTTCGGTAAATAAGTCTGTAAATTCTGAGAAACTACAGCTGAAATACTAAGAAAAACCTCCTCTATTCCCCATCAATTCAAGTTACAATTGTAGTTTTCCCAGGTTGATGTTGGTAACAGACCAAGTTTAATGATGCAGAAATTAAGATAGTACTTTCCAATGAATTACTTTTTCTTATATAGTTATGGCTACACCCCTTTATAAAGGCTTTATTAGATGGGTACCAACCAGATAACACCCTCCGCAGGGACACTTTTCCTCTCGTGTCGTAGTACGTCTTCTTTAATGCTGGATACGTTCTTGCAGATGTTTTTACAGCTGTACTGTAAAATGAAGCCTTGTTTGTTTCCACAGTATTGTTTAGTTCATTTTTCTAATGTGTTTTGAAGGGTTCTGTGTTTTTGGTTTCTACGGTAGGGAGTTGTCTCTTTGAACCCAGTTTAGCACTTTGCCTTTGCAAGGCAGCATAGTTCATAATTCATATTTCAAACATAAGGTTCTGTGTTGTTTTGTTTTTTTTGTTTTGTTTTTGTTATTATTATTATTTATATGTTTACATTGTAACAATTTAAGCTTTGTGTTGGTACATGGTTTGTATTATGTTTATTTTATGATCCTTGTAGCACAAGCAGCCTTTTATTTAGTACCGTGTCACTACTACCAAAGAGTTCTCCTCAGCATAGTTCGATAAAAGGCCCTGTCTTACTCATTAATGTTGTGAAACATATATGGTACAAGTTCATTTAAAGAACAATAGGTATTCTTAGGAAAGGATATGGTAAGAAGATGGTAATACCCTGGAGGGAAAAAAAGCAGAACTGCAGTACAATTTTGGCTTATTTACTCAGCAAATTGTTATGTTTTACTTTGTGATATTTTGGAACCTATATTACCCAAGTTCCTGTTAACCACCACACAGTCAAATGGGGAATCAATGACATCATATGATGTGCCAATTGCAATACGATGGAAAAAAACAGGACATTGTTTAACTGTAGAGTTCCAGCCCACTCACTGAGTAAGTTATATCTGCAAGAACGTATCCAGTATAAAGAAGAAGTACCACCACACTAGAAGAAAAGTGTCCCTGAAGAGGTTGTGACCTGGTAGGTACCCATCTAATAAAGCCATTATAGTGTAGCCATGAACAATAACTATATAAGAAAAAGTAATTTATTGGAAAGTACTACCAACATAAACCTAGGATGACTACAATTGTGACTTGAATTGATGGGAAATAGAGGAGGAGAAAGAATTGCCTACTTTCCATCCGAGTTATTACCCACATCATTAATTTTTGTATTTCTAATGTAGTTTCTTTGTATTTACCTACTTATTTACAGCGGTAATTACCTAACAATATATTATAATTTATCATTTATTTGCGGGGTAAATACTTAGTAATTAGGGGACTGTAAAAGGAAGGGTAACCCTTAAAAATTATATTTTTCGCAATTTTTTGTACACTTAAGATTCGATTTTTACAAGCTTTTAAAATGTTAACTTGTAAACACAGTCCATAACCCATTACCAAACAAGTGCCGCCGCTACTGATTCACTATTGAAACACACTAGTGTTAAATTCCTAGTTTGTTACTGAAATCAATTAATTTGCATGGATTAAAAATGTGTAATAGATGAATGTGATATGACATTTATTTTCTTATTTATTTTCCCTTTCGTGTGTATTTTTGAGGTTATTCTATATGTTAGGAAATAACTCTTTGAATTTTTTTCAAAAACGCTGAAAAAATGAACTGCGACCTTATCAGTTTACTCATGGTATGGATATATTTTCCGGACAAAATACACAAAATAACGCCTTGATGATCAGAAATGATATTATGCCCAAAGCCATTCAATGGTATTATCTTCTGATCTCTTGTTTTTTATTTAAAAGTGGAGATTCTCACAATTATTCTCACAATCTAAATCCAACCTCTAACACTTTTTGACGTTCACTTCGGTATCAAGACATCACGAGGTATTTCAACATCTTTATTTTTTTTATTGCACAACACAGTAAACAAACAGCAGACCAATATGAGGCATCATGTTATCGAACCATTAAGCCGAGTGTGCCTCCATATGTTGAAGGATCGCTCTGTTTGTTTTGTTTTTTCCTTCAGCAGATGAGAACAGCTCAAGAACGAGACGACTGATTAGGTCGTTCTTCTCCAGGGACGAACATCGCTGGTGAACAGCTTCCCTCGTGTCCCCCGTCCGCCGCGCTTCGACGTGCACCACGCGCCTGTCCTGCGGGGCGGGTAAGAGGAGTTAGGCAGCGAACACGGGTTGACTTTGAAATAGAGAAGGCCCTTTCACGGCTGCGGGTTCTGGTGATTAGAGCCTTTACTGAGCCTCTAATGATATAGAAAAGTCCATTGATTAGAAATGAGCTCATCATGTGTCAAAAAGGCGGACATTTTTCAGAATAGGTGTATGAAAATCCGAGCAGGAATCAAGAAAAGGATCCTCTTGAGAGATCTTCGTTAAAAGCCCTTCTTTTTAAACTCTGAGTGTCAGCTCTATCTTTGCCCGTCGGCCGAGCTTTTTAGACTTGCTGTTTCTCTTTAATGGTCCTTTTTTCCTCGCGCTGAGTAAGCTGTAGGTAGAGCAAAATGTCAAAAAGCAAACATCTGAGAAAAGCCCCGAGCCATTAAAAAGAAAATACACGTTTCCATTGTCTGCATAAATGATGTATATTTTGCTATTTTAGTTCTGGGCTCGCTGCCCTTTTATCCAGCCAAAGAAGAGAGGCGGAGCCTTTGACATAAATCCCCGAAGTGAGGTTGATCTCCCAGTGTGTCGAGGGTCACTGCTCCCCCGGGAGCTTCCGCACACTCAATAACAGAATAATAGCCTGCGGGGACGCCCCGACAGTATTTGTAACATGTTTTTCAGTCTTGTAACTGACACATGACGACTTTCGGCTTAATTCCACCGAGGCCGTAGATCGCATCAGATTAGAAAGCAGGACGCTAATCACAAGTGTAATGTGTGTCATGCCACAGGCTGTGTCTCGGCAAGGGGAAACGCCTTTGGACGTGATAAATATCTGTTCCTCAAGTGACTCATGTATTCATGGATTCATTCATTTATTTTGGGTTGTTCATCAAAACTCACAGATACAGCTTTGGTTTGTTCTTTTTAGTGTCACTCGTCCTGTCAACCACTCTATCCAGGCAACGCAAATAACACGCGATACGGAAGAAGCACGTCGATTTGCATAAACGAGACAGCCTTTCCGAACGCGTGGGCGGGCGAGCGAGCAAACAAGCGCCCTGGTTGATTGATTGAATCGGTCGAGGTGGAAGAGGAGGAGCAAGTGAGGGAACGCGTGAATGAGTGGGAGCCATCAGGACGATGATGAATTAAATCTTCTCCCTTGTCTTTTCTGTCCTCCCACCCCCATCAGTGTCCTGGAGAATTTGCAGGTGGCCCTCCGCTGCTTTAGAACGATGGCAGAAAATGTGTTCCCCGCGCTCAACTTCTCAACGTCGCCCTCGCCTTCACCCCCTCTCAACACCACCCTCGTGTCCAACGCCACCGACAACGCCTTCAGCGTGTTCGATGGCTGCGAGGGGATGGTGGAGGGCATCCTCTTCGATCTGACCGTGCAGTGCATCAACGTGATCATGGGCATCCCGGCCAACATCCTCGTCATCGCCATCCTCATCCGCAATCGCAAAGCGCCCTCCACATCGGACATATTCCTGGGCTGCCTGGCCATGATGGACGCGTACTTTGGCGCCATGGTGCCCCTCATCTTCCTCAACCTCTACCACTGGCAGAGCAAGGAGGTGTGGTCGGCCGTGAAGTTCTCCTACGGGGTCAAGGACACCAGCGGACCCCTGTTCCTCTCCTGCATCTGCCTGGACCGCTTCATCGCCGTGCTCTTCCCCGTGGCGTTCGGCCACCTGAAAGACAGCAAATACAGGATAAGCCTCTCCGTCCTGGTGTTCCTCCTCACCTTCACCTACGCGTCGGCCAAGACCGTGGGGGGCCTCCCCAACTTCGAGAAGGTCTTCACCGGGGAGATCCTGGCCGTCTTCGCCTGGGTGCTCGCCTCCAACGTGGGCATCCTGGTCGCCTTGAGGCGGTCTCGCGGCGCGGGCAAAGACAAGATGCACCCCATGAAGAGGAAGGCCTTCACGACGGTGCTCTTCATCCTGGCCATCACCGTGTTCAACTACCTGCCGTCCGTGGCCCTGTTCCCCTTCGAGGACCACTACGCCCCGGACGTGTTCCGCTGCTACGTGCAGCCCGCCGGCTTTGCCTTCATCAACGTCAGCAGCAGCATCCAGCCGCTCATCTTCCTCTCAAATCTGAGGAGCTTTCCCTTCCTCCCCGAGAGCTGCGCCCAGAGGAGCTCCGCATGTTGGAACAAGGAGAACAACACAGCCACACTCACCCTGAGCGTCTCAGCCTAAATTCTACGGGATATTGAGTACATTTACATTTACATTTACATTTAGTCATTTAGCAGACGCTTTTATCCAAAGCGACTTACAAGGGAGAATAACATTCAGCTACATTGCGACAGAGATTAGTGTAATAAAAAAATGAAATTGAAATTGAATGAGAAATTGAATGAGATGAAATGAAAGTTTGGAGAAATGGTAAACGTTTCTGAAACATCTTAGATCAGTGATTTCTCACCGATCAATAGCTTTTGCACACTGTAGACATTGCTGTGTAGTACCAGTCTATCACTGTTCAATTTCTGACGGAGAACATGAAAATAAAATAAACTTTTTTTTTTTTAATGTTTCCATGGAGCATCTGTCAACGGGTTCAACTTCATGAAACATTTTTAAAGTTTACTCTGCATCCTAAAATGTTGATGTAGGTTCCAGGTACTGTATGTAAAGAAGCACAACACCTGATTACGACTGGTTGTGTAGGGACGTTTGTTGTCATTTTTTGGATTATTTAAGACTGGAGCGCCCTCGTGTGCTCAATCATATGTTTCGCCCAGTAGTGTAATTGCGTCATTCCTTCATTGGGGGTGGGAAGGGAACATGGAAACACTTACATTTCCAGGACAATAACACAGATCTTCTGTTCGGATATAGTTGGAAATCTAGCGACGGCCCAGGTGGAAGGAGTTATACCACAGAAATTTCGATTTAAGTTAAACGATAGACCACGGTAGACACGTCCTGCTCT
Source organism: Zeus faber (assembly GCF_960531495.2). Taxonomy (NCBI): domain Eukaryota; kingdom Metazoa; phylum Chordata; class Actinopteri; order Zeiformes; family Zeidae; genus Zeus; species Zeus faber. The sequence continues at coordinate 18,588,231 of NC_137205.1, forward strand.
TATTACTTAGTAAATGATGTGTCAACGTTACAGTACATGCGACAGGCCAAGTCCAGCAAATAAATCTATTCATTTGCTGCGTTATTTTGGAGAGTTATTTGAGAATTGCTTGGAGTAATAATAATAGTATTGGAGAATGTAAATTGTAGAATAATTTGCATAGGAAGTATTGTAGCCCCTCAATGTCTTGTTGCAACTTGTTGATTCAAAACTTTGATTTATTAATTTCCATAAATAACCTTTATATCGTATGTATCTTATGTAAAGCACTAGTGTATGAAATGTATTATATATAATATGGCCAAGAGGTAGAATTTGATACAAAAAATGGATTTGACCGAGTTTAAAATTGTAGAATCATCTGCGTTGTAACAAGCAGCTTATGGATGATAGCGATAAGGTGCAATGCAAAAGATATGAAGTGGTCCAACTTAATGTACAATACATCAAATTGATATGATCCTCAAACCATCTTCAACGCAACAGTAATGGTGATCATCAATCCTTCATCATCTCTAAGGCCAAATTAATATGTCTTATTGAATGATTTTTATATTTCATTTACCAAGGCAGGATTCCTATGACGTTCTCAGGTAGAACCTAACCACTCATTCACGCAACATGGTCACAAACACGTTCTCTGGGAGAATCCTCAGTGGCTGTTTGCACTGTGTGTAGAAATATGGAAGTAGCATGTCTGTGAAGGTGTGTGTGAACGTATAAATGAGTAAGTCATCGGCAGAGTCATAGAAACACAGCGTCCCCCTGTCGTAATCCAGCTGCACCCTGACTTGGCGAGGCGCCTTGGTCAAAGTCAGGGCCGTGGGCGGGGAGGTCATGGCCCTGAACTCTCCGTCCCGGAAACACAGGGTCCAGAAGCCGTTCTCGGGCCGGGCGGAGACCTCGGTGCTCCTCGACGCCGTGGCGGAGGTGACTCCCAGGAGCCAGTCCTGGTTACTTCCTGTTTCCACGACCCAGCGGTGGCTTCCTGAGCCCAGGGCGCTCATGCCCACCACCTCGGCGCTGACATGGAAGCGCTCCGGGTTGTCGGGGCAGAAGTGGGGCTGGCTGGAATAGTGCAGGGAAGTGAGGTCCTCGGACAGGATGAGGCAGGGGTGTGCTGTGTTTGGGTCCAGTGTCACTGGAGCTAAAAAGAAAAGAGACGAACTATAAATAGAGTTGAGGCCATTTCACAACTGCAGTGGCCGCCCTGGCCCTTTAAGAGCAGAGCTATTCAACTGCATTCTGCATACGCTTGTAAAACAATGGGAAAGACAGTGGGAAAAACACTCTTTCAGTCTTCAAATGAGCTTCATCTTCATAAAATTAACCAATACAGTTCTGGATAATGCTGCTTTTGCATAGTCACATGGTTGTTGGTTCTTTAATAGTAGTAACTAATGTAATTATAGTTCACTGCTCGGGACTAAGACTGCTAAGCTTTTGGCCTGCGAACCACCAGTTGATAGTACTGATTTAAAGACACCACAACATCCAAATTATTTTATAAAGGGATGAAAGGGTATATTTGAAAAAGTGATCATTATTCAATTAGTTACATTTTTGATATAATAACAATAATTATTATAATTCTTAAAATGATATTATAACCCCTTTTATGATCTTAGTATAACTTAAACGTTTGTAAGACTTCCAATTCTTGGAGAAATCCAGCCAACTTTTGGTTACAAGCAAAATAACTTGTCCAATAACCAGAGACTAATGGAGAGTCTGGTATCTACCAACAGCAGTTTCAAATCCCCATTCAAGCATTTCAGTTTCGTTGTGCTTCTGAGCAGTGGAAACCCGTATTGTCACAGCCTTTTAACAACACCGGACGTTGCCCTGTATGTACTCACTGTACTCAAAATGGTTGTGCATTTTCTCCCAGCTTCTGTACTTGAGATTGTTCAGGTGCTTGCTCACGTCGATCAGCGCTCCAGACATGTTTTCGACGTCAAGTTCTCCGCCGTGATACCTGCGAGAGCCAGCAATTACACCGACAAAGATTGCCCTGGTTATTCCGCATGACGGCAAAAAGTGTAGAAATAAGTGTATAAAAAAAGAAAAGTACATACCTTTTCTCGATGGCTTTGAAGTTCTGAAAACAAACACACTGCGTGAGCTCGCGGGGTCCATGCTAATAGCGGTGGGTGCGGCGCGTGAAGGGGACCAACCTGCAACAGCTCCATGTCGTCTCCTTTTATCTCCTCCAGGACGCTGATGTTTTCTCGGAGGGACAGCATCTCGGCCGAAACGTCGACGATCTTGTCCCTCAGTGCGCCCATCTTCTCCTCCTCCTCGGCCTTGAGTGCCGCCAGCCTGTGCGATTCCTCCTTGTGGAGGACCTGGTGGAGCTGCTCGAACTGCACCTTGATCATCCTGCCGGTTTCCAGGGCCTGGCTCTGAAAAAAGGGGGGTGAGCGCGAAATAGCGACGGTGCGCTTCAATCGTTGTTCACTTGCAGCCAGCGCAAGATATCAAGGCGTGGACGTTACCTTAATGTGTTTAAGCATGTCCTTGGAGGTGTGCTGAATTATTTTGAGTTTGTTCAGTTTGTCTTGTAGGTTCTTGTGTGTCGAACTAAGCACATCCTGAAAGCGCAGATAAATGGATTACCTGTTGGTTCCCAAATAGGTACTCAATGTCGAGATTGACAGCCAAAAAGCACTAATCAGGATAAGGAAGGCAATAATGGACGCAGTAAACCTGATGAGCAGCATTCTGCGCTGAGGGCAGATCCTCTACCGTTTTACTGTCGCCGAAACAACATGGAGCAAGGCAGGGCCATCGTTATTGTTATTTAGAAAGTCTTAGAAAATGACACTACTCGTCCCAAAGAGAGTTTGATAAAGACCAAAAATGTAATAATAATAATAACAACGACAAGCAACAATACCGCTCACCTTGCAATCCTGTGCGGCCTCCTCTATCGGTAAGAAGTCATGATTCTTGTGCGTTTTGGAGGACTGACACACCACGCAGATGGGCTGCTTGTCCACCAGACAGAAGAGTTTGAACCTCTCCCCGTGGAGGCTGCATTTGAGCACGTCCTCCTCCGGCGCCACACTCAGCCTCTTCACCTCCTGGACGGCCTCGCAGAGGTTCCTCAGAGCAAGATTGGAAGGCGGGTTGCATTTCGAGGCTTTCTTCCGGCACACGGGGCACTCGCGCGAGCCCGCGGTGTCCCAGTAGCGCCTGATGCAGCCCCGGCAGAAGCTGTGGCTGCACGACAGCAGCACGGGGTCCCTGAAGATGTCACAGCACACGGGGCACAAGAGGTCGTCCTCCGGGATAGACATTAGCCCGGGAGCTGCGATGCGCAATGAATGGATTCCACAGTTTGGGAGCAAGTTCCCCGAGATGTGATCGATGCTCTCCACCGCGTCGGGAAGGGGAGAGTGACTTATCTCATGTTAATAAGCTTGTTTCCTGAAGGGCCTTCCTCCAGTGCAGACACAACGGTCTGTGTGCGAGGGCGGCTCCAAAACAGCTCATAGCTCAGTGGGAAGCAAGCGGAAACAACGCTCTATTATAGCAGCCCCGAGAAACAGGAAGTGAAGCCTGATTGGGCGGCGGCGGAGTTGCTTGGAACTGTCTGAAAACTAGCTGCACGGTTGGAATGTTATCGTACAGGACATGAATGTGAGACATTCTCAGTGCAGGCTCGTGGCCAGAGGCCAAATTGTCAGACCAGTCGAGATACACCAAGTTGTTATAGCAACTCAAAGTCGACATGGGACAATTTATATGTGCGTTGACCAAGACTTTGAGTGTAGATCACAATAGAAACTTCCCTTTCTATCAAACAACTCCCCCGCCATGTGACACAGTGTCTGCAGCAAAAGGGAGGCACTTCAGCAGGAAGCAGACGCATGCGGTCGGGCTTGAAGGGCTTGTTGTAATGGAGCTTAAGTGACTCAAACAGACTTCTTCTCATCATTGCCACAAACTATTTGAGATTTTAATCACCTGCAGTTACTTAATTCAACCAATCAGGGTCCACCACACCCTCAGAGATCTAATCCTGTTGCTGCCTAAAAGCATTTGTACTGTTGTTTCTTGCTTTCCCAGCTTCCACCTAGCTACACCAGTATCAAGTCCCATGTCCACCAGTATCAGCTCTCATCTCCACCAGTATCAAGTCCCATCTCCACCAGTATCGAGACCCATCTTCACCAATATCAGGTCCCATCTCCACCAGTATCAGCTCCCATCTCCACACTATGGAGTCCCATCTCCACAAGTATCAGCTCCCATCTCCACCTCCATCGAGTCCCATGTCCACCAGTATTAGCTCCCATCTCCACCAGTATCAGCTCCCATCTCCACCACTATCGAGTCCCATGTGCACCAATATCAGGTCCCATCTCCACCAGTATCAGCTCCCATCTCCACCACTATCGAGTTCCATCTCCACCAGTATCAGCTCCCATCTCCACCACTATCGAGTCCCATGTCCACCAGTATCAGCTCCCATCTCCATCAGTATTGAGTCCCATATCAACCAATATCAGCTTCCATCTCTACTAGTATCAGCTCCCATCTCCACCAGTATCGGGTCCCATCTCCAAACCTCTTCTTATAAATAACACAGCATATACTTGGATTCCACTATTTAAGCCTCAATAAGCCCTGATTGCATTAAATGGAGAAAAATAAAATATCTATATCTCTCTATCTGTATAATCTGCACATACATTTTACAAGCACCACCACATTGGTGACTGTGACGTCTGCAGGGGGTTAAGGGTAGGTCCACCAGTGACAATTATTTCTGAATTATTTGGAATTAAGTGAATTCAAGACCAATAATTCAAGATAAATCATTCGCTGAGGAATGAGTCTAATGCCGTTGACAGCATTTTAACTAAATGCATATTGCTTGTTTGATTTTTGATTTTAATGCAATTTTGTATATTTTATCAGCTTATTCTTATCCTGTTTTTTTATGTATTTAATTATTTTATTGTTGTACTTTGTAAATACAGTTTGCTTGTTTGCTGTGCTTGTTTGCATCGCTTTTATTGTTACTATGTGTTGGCCGTCTTTTAATGTAAAGCACTTTAGGTTGCATGTCATGTAGAAAAGGTGCTGTAAAAATAAGTTTATCAACGTTATCATTATTATTATTATTTTATTATTATTATTTTCTATCATTATTAGGGGTCCAGCCCACAAAAGTGTCTGGAACACGACAACCCCTGGCGCTACGGACACTGTTGAACCGGGACGTCACAGACATCCCGTGGTTGAAGTTTATCCATATCAATCCCCACACGAAGCAGGAATTTGTGGAAAAAAATATGAAATTCGTGAATGCGTGTGTGAGTGTGTGTGTGTGTGTGTGTGTGTGTCTGTGTGTGTGTGTGTGCGTTAGTATCGCCTTACCTGCTTGATGTCGGCGGGGCTTTTTGTTTGATATTTTATCTCTTTTGTCCATTTTGTAAATAAACGCATTCTGTTCAGATCTAACCCTCCGTATTTTGCGGCATTCAAGCCAGTCGTGACACACAAACTGGAGGAGTCCGAAACAGCCCAAAACATATTGCGTGTTTGTGTCCTCACACATGGAGTTCGCTTGGAGCTCATGAGCGACGGGTCTGAATCGACACCAGTATCGACACTAATTACAATTTTTCGAGTTGCCATGGAACGAAGCATCAGTTTGTTTCTGTTTCTTTACATCAGCGTTACTACAAAAAACAAGTTACAATTTTCTGAGTTCTCTTTGAACGCAGCATCGGCTGACGTAATGACGCAACACACGCACATGCGCAAATGATGGCTCGCACAGGTCACATGATAGCATTTGTAGTCTAGTGAGAGGTCAACAACTGGGCCCCGACCAATGTAGCGGCACGTGCAGATGGGACTGACGTCAGACTTTCATGGATGTCGTGGATCCAACGAACCCACAGACAATCTGAATAAGATGCTTATTCGGGGCAGTTCCAAGATGGCGTCGTTCGCGTTTCACCCAGATCAGTTCAGTATAGTGGATGAAGTTGAACTATGTTTGGTATGTATGCACATATGTCATCGAAATGATTCAATGTAATTATACTAAACCTTATTACTTCCAGAATACTATCAATTTACATTGTGTTTGGTATAAAAACCTTAAATAAGGTAAAACAACATTTTTATATTCTTCATCAAATTGATGGTTTAAGAATAACTATCCTGGTTGTATGACCAAAATAACACACTACTAATGAAATAGTATGGTTAATAAATTATTACACTCTATACAGACACATATGTTTGAATTTAATTTGTATGTTATAAGAGGAAGCAAAAAATATTTCTGCTCTGTTCAAAAATGTTATTTGTTATTCGTCATGCATTTGCACTCTAAGCAGGTGGAGGGGTGATACGCTAACAATACGTTATAAGATCATCTTATTTTTCTGTCTTAAGTATTAACTTCTTCTTCTTTTAATTTTGGCTGCTCCCGTTAGGGGTTGCCACAGCGGATCATCCGCCTCCAACACCTTCTGTTCTGCGCATCTTCCTCCCTTACACCAACCGCCTGCACGTCCTCCCTCACCACATCCATAAACCTTCTCTTCGGCCTCCCTCTTTCCCTCTTGCCTGGCAGCTCCATCCGCAGCATCCGTCTCCCAATCTAACTCTCATCTCTCCTACACACGTGTCCAAACCATCTCAATCTGGCCTCTTTTCCACCAAACTGTCCAACCTGAGCTGTCCCTCTAATGTTCTCATTCTTAATCCTGTCCATCCTTGTCACTCCCAATGAAAATCTCAACATCCTCAACTCTGCCACCTCCAGTTCAGCCACCTGCCTTTTTGTCAGTGCCACAGCCTCTAAACAGTACAACATAGCTGGTCTCACTACCGTCCTCTAGACCTTCCCCTTCACTCTTGCTGGGACCCTTCAGTCACAGATCACATCGGACACTCTTCTTCACCCACTCCACCCTGCCTGTACTCTAATCTTCACCTCTCTCCCGCACTCTCCACTGTTTTGGATGGTCGACCCTAAGTACTTGAACTCATCCGCCTTCTTTACCTCCACTACTTGCATTCTCAGCTTTTCGCTGCCCTCCCTCCATTTCAGGCACATGTATTCCGTCTTACACCTGCTGACTCTCATTCCTCTTCTCTCTAATGCATGCCTCCACTTCTCCAGGCTCTCCTCAACCTGCTCCCTACTCTCGCTACAGATCACAATGTCATCCGCGAACATCATCGTCCACGGAGGCTCCTGCCTGATTTCATGTGTTAACCTGTCCATCACCACTGCAAACAAGAAAGGGCTCAGAGCTGATTCTTGATGCAATCCCACCTCCACTTTGAATGCCTCCGTCACGCCTACTGCACACCTTACTACTGTCTGACTGCCCTCATACATATCCTGTACCACTCTTACGTACTTCTCTGCCACCCCCGACGTCCTCATGCAATACCACACTTCCTCTCTCGGAACCCTATCATATGATTTCTCTCATTCCACAAAGACGAAGTGCAACTCCCTCTGGCCTTGTATTAATTTACAAAAAACAAAGAAAGGAAAATAAATTGGCCCTTAAACGGAGCCAGCTCCCGTCGTTCACTTATAGGAGTCAGCTCGCAGCCGACACATCATTAGAGGTCACAGCGAAACACAGACATAGCCGCGATTGGACTGATATGCTTCTGAGGACAACTTACACACACTAGAGTAAATTCTACAGAATAAAAACCCAATAACATCACTGTCAGAATTCATAGACATTCCTGAGACATCAATATATACAAACTTCCTGAATTGTAGATACTGGTAACAATATCCATAAGCAATTACATAATATAAGGAACATGTATTTATTGTGAATGTGTTTTGAAATATTTTCATTATTTTTGGGTTCTCTTCCAGATGCCTAAAAGATTTGTTACAATTAAACAAAAATGTGTAGCCCACTACATACAATTAATTTCATTATATATCCTCTAATTGAAGTCAGTTAAACCCCTTTCCTTAGTTCATTTATTTATAGGTTTATAAAATAGATTATTATTGTAAATGCAGTTTTCTATTGAAGGGCCATAAAATAATTCATGTTCCCCAAAACGGATTAATAATCCTGATAAATAATCATACTCACAATATTGACTTCACTTCACACAATATTACTTCAGAATGACAACCGCTGTTAGTTGCGGCCTAGGAAACCCACCCGCAGCCACAAGCACCGTCCGGTCATAGAATGATGGCCGGAACAAATTAACTTCTGCATCACAAAACACACCAGCCAAAGCACACCCGCCCATTGAACTTTAACGGAGGGCTGGACCCTCTTGCTGCCTGCAGCTATTTTTATTATAACAATAATAATTGTCATTATCATCATCATCATCATTAATGGCTTTACATGTGGAGTACCCGCAGAGGCAGGTCAACGGTGGACCAGGTAACGCTACTCACCCAGGACATCGAGGACAGCTTCCAAGATAATGAGAAAGCTGGAGTAGTATTCCTAGACCTGACAGCCGCTTATGACACCGTGTGGCACCGTGGACTACACCTGAAACTGTTGAGAACAATCCCGGACCGGCGCATGGTGAGATTTATTATGGAGATGCTATCTAACCATAGCTTCATCCTACAAACCAGCGATGGCCAGACCAGCAGGCTCAGAAGGCTGAAGAACGGTTTCCCGCAAGGCTCTGTCCTCTCACCAATGTTATTTAACATCTATATTCACGACCTGCCAGACACAACATCCAAGAAGTACGGCTATGCGGACGACCTGGCCATCATGCTTCGATGCCCAACATGGAACACTATGGAAGAAGGCCTCAACCGAGACATGGGCATCCTGGCAGACTACCTCCAGAAGTGGCACCTTCAGCTCAGCATGGGCAAAACAGTGTCTGCAGCTTACCACCTCTACAACCGGGAGGCAAGAAGGGAACTGGACGTGCATGTTGGCAACATCCGCCTGGAGTTCCAGCAAGCCCCCAAGTACCTCGGCGTATGCTTGGACCGGACGCTGTCCTACAAGCAGCACCTGGATGAAGTGAAGGCCAAGACAACCGCAAGGGTCTCGCTCATCTGCCGCCTTGCAGGCTCGACTTGGGGAGCTTCCCCCCAGACCCTACGCATATCCACGCAAGCCCTGGTCCTACCCATAGCGGAATACTGTGCCCCTGCCTGGAGCAGAAGTCCACATGCGAACAAGGTGGATACTGTCATCAACAGCGCCCTCCGGATAGTAACTGGTTGTCTGAAACCCACCCCTCTGTCCTACCTGCCAGTCCTAGCTGGTATCGCCCCACCCAGTCTCCGACGGGAAGCAGCTACCCTCGCCCTGGCAAGGAAAGCCCAGAAGAACGACTGGCACATCCTACACAAAGCCACAACAACACCGGCACCACCATGCAGGCTCAAGTCTCGCCATCCCTACAACAAGGCAGCACAAGAGATGCTACAGTCGATCCCTGACGACTTGTCCAAGGACGCCTGGCTGGCAGCATCCTGGAGACAATCGTGGGAGTCAGCTACGCCCTCCCGCATCCAACGATACATCCGGGACCCAGGAGGAGGTGTCAAAGGAGAAGACATGCCACGCCACCTATGGACCTCGCTGAACCGCCTGCGTACTGGCGTCGGGCGCTTCAAGTCCTCTCTAAAGAAGTGGGGCCTCTCCGACAGTGCGTCATGCGAGTGTGGCGAACCTGAACAGACTGCCGAGCACATAATCACCAGCTGCCCCCTATACAGCCCACCCTCAGAAGCTGGCCTTTTTGACCTAGGACTGGAGACGAGGGCGTGGCTATATGACACTGAGTTGGCCATCTGATGATATACGAAAGAAGAAGATGTGGAGTTCCTGCTTCCACCCTAATTTAGAATCTCTACACACAGGCCTGTGAATAAGCTGCATACAAAAAATATATAAATATAGCTCCCCAAATGTCTTTCATGTATGTGTGTAAAAGGAAGGGCGAGAGAGAAAGCGAAAGAGACGGAGAGACACTACGACAGAGAAAGAGACGGAGAGGGATAGAGAGAGATAGAGAGACAAAGAGAGAGAAACACAGAGGGGGGGAGAGAGACAGAGGGAGAGAGGGGAAGGGGGAGACACAGAGAGAGAGAGACAGAGACAGAGACAAAGAGAGAGAGAGAGAGAGAGAGAGAGAGGGCGTAAGGAGTAGTGCATTTTTCCGTGCAATCCGCAAGAACCCATTCCTGCGGCATCCTACCGGCCACCTCCACGACTCCGGGTTCCGCCCCTCTCTCCTCCCCCTCTCCTCCCACGTGTTCTTGCCGCGGAGATCACGTCATTTTTTTTTTCGCCAACGAGAGAGGCGGCGCCTGACGGACCCAGTAAAAGGCAGGAGCGGAGTCCATTGAGTCGCCATCGCACTGATCTACGAGTGAAGCGCCGTCGCCCCGTCCATCCAGAAAATGCGTGAAATTGTGCACCTGCAAGCCGGCCAGTGCGGAAACCAGATCGGAGCTAAGGTACGACGCGTGCGGCTGAAAAAAATCACGTCGTTCCTGACGACTCCATGCGGGCGTGCCCCCGTGTAATCCACGGCCCTTCGCCGGGAGCCTTTTTTTTTTTTTGTGTGTGTGTGTCTGATGTTGTTGTGTGGAATACATTGCGAAATACATTTATTTGAATGAGGAAATGAAATAGAACGCCGCGTGTTTTTGACGCCCCGCTCTTCTGCTTTTCCTCTCAAATCGACCGGCATTGCGCGGATAAGCGCCCCTGTGTTCGGTTCATTGTCCGCGCGGGCCTCTCCCACCCGCCCCCACGCAGCGCGGGCTAGCTTAACCGTGGATTGGATCGGGGCGTGGTGAGTCCTCTACGCCAACGAGGAGGCCCGTTCCGGTCGTTTTAACCGCGAACCCGCGTCGAGCCGTTGGCGCGGGGCGCGGTGTCGTAAAGGTGCCGTAAAGGTGTGCCCCCCCCAAATTTTAAAAAAAAAATTAAAAATTAAACACTATCCGCGATCCGCGCCGGACAACCCGCAAGGGAGGGCCGTCGCCGGCGTGGAAAGTGGAGTTTGGCCGCTTGGAGTGCGCGCTTCCTATTCAATCCGTGTTAATCCGCTGTTTGGGGCCCACACCGGCCGCGCGGCCTGTACGGACGGCAACTAACTGAATGGTTTTATCGGAGCCCGCGTTGTGCCACGGGCGCAGGGCATATTTCTCTCGACTGCGCACACCTGCCCGACCTGCGCGCGTTCCGTGGGCCCAACTCGGCAATTCCGGGTCGAAATACGCAGGTACGAGATGGCATCCGGAGCTACGCGGAACATTTATATCATTGCCATGTGACGACGGCGACCAGTAGCGAACAACTGCGCACATTTATTGGGTATTTAATCTGCATCCCTCGGGTGGGACCAGATGCGACGACGCGTGGCTCTGTAATCCCTCCCTCCCGCTCAACATCCGCTGTTACGCAGCAGCGCTGAGCGCTGCTTTATAATCCAATCCGGGGTGAAGTAGAAGGCTTGCAATAAAGCACAAAAATGTGACTAATGTTCAAATATAAAATGTGAGATGAACCGATCGATCGGCCACGATCGCAATTGGTCGGTTTTCACCGGCCGGTAAGCGTCAGATCTACTGTATTTTCAGGTTCTGTGCCGGTCACGTTGACGCCCTGTACTGCGCTCATGTGCTGAACTCGTAGAAATGCTCCAATATTCAAAACCCGACGCCAACGTGATGTTGCGTAGTTGACGCAAAAAAAAAAGAGTGAAAGAGAGAAAATGTTGGCGTTTAGAGCTACTTCAAGGTAAAGAACGAAGATTGGATAAATTATTTATTTATCGCCCGACAATATTCGAACATTGTGAGGACTGCGTCTCTACCGCTGTCGCGGTGAAAAGTGACTCTTTTTTTTTTTTTTCTTTTTTTTTGACGAGTCACTCCGTAAAACGAGGCGTTGGTTTCCATTTACTGGGTTGTACGCCCGCCGAGCGAACCAAAGTGAGAAGAGACGGCCATTTATTTATTTATTTTGGATGATTGCAATTCATTTGCGAAGTACCATGTGAATATAATTACATGTCGTCGATCACGTGAGCGTGATCAGATCACGGGATGTATTTGTCAACGATGTGCAGCAGATCGAAAAAAATCGGAATCTGCAGGTCAGACTTGAATAAAATAAAAATAAAAAATCAGAAATAGGAATGGGATATTTTCCCAAGGTTGGTAGGTCTACAACTGGGTCAGAGCATCTCCAAAACGGCAGATCTTGTCGGGTGTTCCGGGTATGCAGTGGTTAGTATCTACCAAAAGTGGTTCAAGGGAGGACAACCGGCGACAGGGTGCCCAAGGCTCATTGATGCGCGTGGGGAGTGAAGTCTAGCCAGTCTGGTTCGATCCCAGAGAAGAGCTACATCCATACATCATGTGGATGGCGGGGTGCGTGTGCATCGTTTACCTGGGGAAGAGATGGCACCAGGATGCACTATTGGACGAAGGCAAGCTGGTGGAGGCAGTGTGATGTAATTGAGAATTGTTCTATTGTCATATAGTTGGTTTTATTCAATTACAATAAATGATCACAGTAAAAACTCTGTTTTCTGGAGAAACGGTAAACCTTTATGCCAGATCAGAGAGAACAGGTCGCTTTATGCCACTCCAGCTGGGATGTTGCGGGTGGACATACACGTAATGTGCTGCGGAAGGGACCTCCCGTTAATCATACCAACAGTGGCGGGCACCAAGCAAGCGCCAGTGAGGAAATTATGCGTAGGCGTGGGGCGATGTTTAGATACTGTGGAAAACATTGCATATGGTGGCAAATATCGCAATATTATCAAATATCGCAATATTATCGAATATCGGACCAGGCCTAGGTCAGAGCTATTTTAGCTGCATGGGGGGGGCCTACACAATATTAGGCAGGTGGTTTTAATGTTGTGGCCAATCGATGGATCGCCCTCTTGCTGTTTTCCACTCGCATCAACGTCTTACTTCTCTTTCAGTTCTGGGAAGTGATCAGTGACGAGCATGGAATCGATCCTACTGGTTCTTACAATGGAGACAGTGATCTACAGCTAGAGAGGATCAGTGTCTACTACAATGAGGCCTCAGGTAAGATGGTAGGGAGGTAGCAGCCGGCCCAGAGGCCCACACTCTTTTCATGTGGACACTTTATTTTAAAAAATTAACCGTATTGGTAACATTTTTTCATGATTTCAGGTGGAAAGTACGTGCCCCGGGCTATCCTGGTGGATCTGGAGCCAGGCACCATGGACTCGGTTAGGTCTGGCCCATTCGGACAGGTCTTTAGACCCGACAACTTTGTCTTTGGTAGGTCATTCAGTTTTTGCTGAATGAGGCTTGGGCTGATATTCGATGATGTCAAACATAGGTGACATTTTCATAGTATCTAAATACCTCCCACCCCCCCGAATATGCATTTCTTTATGCCCCGAACACTATACTCTTTTGGTCAACTTGTCAAATTTCTTCTGTTTAAAGGCCAGAGTGGAGCAGGAAACAACTGGGCTAAGGGCCACTACACTGAGGGTGCTGAACTGGTGGACTCTGTCATGGATGTGGTGAGAAAGGAGTCTGAGAGCTGCGACTGCCTCCAGGGCTTCCAGCTTACCCACTCTCTGGGTGGTGGCACTGGCTCCGGCATGGGCACTCTGCTCATCAGCAAGATCCGCGAGGAGTACCCCGACCGCATCATGAACACTTTCAGCGTGGTGCCCTCTCCCAAGGTGTCTGACACTGTTGTGGAGCCTTACAACGCCACCCTCTCCGTCCATCAGCTGGTGGAGAACACTGACGAGACCTATTGCATTGACAACGAAGCTCTCTATGATATCTGCTTCCGCACACTTAAACTCACTACCCCTACCTACGGAGACCTTAACCACCTGGTGTCCGCCACCATGAGTGGGGTGACCACCTGCCTCCGCTTCCCCGGTCAGCTCAACGCTGATCTCCGCAAGCTGGCCGTCAACATGGTTCCCTTCCCCCGTCTGCACTTTTTCATGCCCGGTTTTGCCCCACTCACCAGCAGGGGCAGCCAGCAATACCGCGCTCTGTCCGTGCCTGAGCTCACCCAGCAGATGTTTGACTCCAAAAACATGATGGCCGCCTGCGACCCCCGTCACGGCCGCTACTTGACGGTGGCTGCAGTGTTCAGGGGCCGCATGTCCATGAAGGAGGTGGACGAGCAGATGTTGAACGTGCAGAACAAGAACAGCAGCTACTTCGTAGAGTGGATCCCCAACAACGTCAAGACCGCCGTCTGTGACATCCCGCCCCGTGGCCTCAAAATGGCCGCCACGTTCATTGGGAACAGCACGGCCATCCAGGAGCTGTTCAAGCGCATCTCAGAACAGTTCACCGCCATGTTCCGCCGCAAGGCCTTCCTCCACTGGTACACCGGAGAGGGCATGGATGAAATGGAGTTCACCGAGGCGGAGAGCAACATGAATGACCTGGTGTCTGAGTACCAGCAGTACCAGGATGCCACCACTGAGGAGGGAGAGTTTGAGGAGGAGGGAGAAGAGGAGGCGGCCTAAAGCTTCCTCCACTTGCACCGCCAACCCTTGTTTCATGGCTCCTCTGCCATTACCCGGCTTCCTGGCGCTTTCTTTATAAATGTAACGCTTATCCCACGCTTTCAAAGACCTTCACCCTCAACTGCTACAGCTCTAGTGTTAGAGATTGATCGTAACCGATAGTTGTTCAAATGTGTTCTTGTATGTTGTGAATGCAGTGAATCTTCGACATCCTTGCATCCATCCCATCATTGCCGAGTAAAATGTTCAAGCAATTGTAACTGTGAAGCCTTAGAGAACAATTAAAAAAAAAAAAAAAATTTGTAACAGATTTCAAGTCTACTTTTGTGCTTTTATTGATTAAATGTATGATATACTTTAATCCTCGAAGATATTTAAATACACCTCTTTACTGTCATACAGAAAGGCTTGTAGTAAATAAGCGTTAGGATTCCATTTAAATTTAGAAATCTGATCTAGAGGGTGCTTAAAAGTTCAACTAGTCACCAATACACAAATATTCAAAGGAATTTATTGGACAAAGGCATACCTTAAATAATTGTGAAACATTTATACAGGAACAGTGCAATTTGTGTTCATTGATCTGAATCATAATCTTGGTTTTACTAAAATCAACTTATACTGAAGGTTACAACGATATAGTTGAATTAGCTTTTGTGTTAAAAATGAATATGCTACACATACAGTAGAGATGAAATGCAGTAAACTGATCAAGACTGGAAAAAGATGAGTCTGGGGTAAAGGAACAGAAGGCCTTGGCCTTTCCAACGGCAAAAATATATAAACCTAATTGTTGGATCACCATTTCGAATGCATATAAACATTGTCGATTTAATAAATGTATAATGCCTGAATGCATTAGAATAGTCATTACACAATTACCTATTGAGACTGCACTATATATTTTCCTTTCTTTTTTTTTACTTAAGAAAATTTAGAAAAAAATCTCCATATCATTACCACTGTTCTATTATTTGCTTGTCATGAAAATTTGCAAGCCCAAGACTTTGACCTACTAAATACCTCCTGCTTTGGAGCTCGGCGGCAGCGAGAATCTGAGCTTAGCGTGCATGAGCCAAAGCAGCAGAGCGATCAGGGAGAAGTGACGGAGGACTGTGCGTTTTCCTTCATACGTACCAAGTATTAAATCAAGACAGGTAAAACAATGATCAAAACGAGTGAACCTCGAAGTGACCTTTAAAGTCAGTTTTAAGTGAGCGAGTTTCAAAGGAGGAACCCACGGAAATGCATCGCCTTGAAGTGACATTCCTATGTGTGATAACCGGGTCCAGTGCTTTTTCATCGTCGGCTCTGGCGTCGCTTGAAATGAAGACAGTAGAGCGGGGTCCTCTGGTAATCAGAGCATCGCTGGTATGATCCCCGGCTCCTCCTGGTAGCATTCCATAGTGCCCTTGAGCAATACACTGAACCCCGAACTGCTCCCAATCAGCAGGTTGACCGTCTCGTGCATCTTGTGGATTCGTGTGTGTGAGTGGGTGAAGTGAATGTGAGGAGCGCTACCAAGAAAGCAGTCAAGTTACCATGCAGTTCAAGTGTCAAGATCATTTCTCCTGCCAAATCTGCACTTCCAGTTGCATAGAAGGGCACTGACGTCGTTCTAAATCAGTCTTTCCTCCTTGGGTAACTTCAGTGCGTTGGGTGTTTCGACGCTTCGCGTCCCAGACTGCTCCTCGGCGCTGGGCCGGTATGTCCCCTCCGTCTGCCTCTTCTTCTTCACCACGCAGAGCAGCCAGGTCAGAACAGCCAGCGCTATGGCAAGGAGACCCAGTATGACCGTAGGGGCCACGATGGCTGCGATGTTGGTGCCCTGTGAATATATATTTTAAAAAAAACGACAAGATGGAGATCCATTAGCGGAGAGTGGATGTCGGCATCGTCTGGACTTTCTGCCTTGACAGAATGAGATTTGAGATCTTGACTCACCGCAGTGGTGTTGGTCGAGGGCCCCTTCATATTTGTGGAATTGGTACCTGCAAAGACAGGAAAACATGTCTAAAAGTGGGACCTGCAACAGCATAACTCCTTTCTCATCTTAATTACAGTTCGACAACAGTTGAACAAGATATTTCCCATCGTGGGATAGGAAATAGGTATATCCCCTGACTTTAGCCATGACATTTAAAATGAAAGGCTTTAAAATAATCCAAAGTGAAGAACAACACGGTTGCCGAAACGACCCAAAGAGGACAAAAGAAACCAGTGGTGGAGTCGAGGTGCAGCCACGGCTCCGAAGCACAATTACTCTAAAGCGTTTAAATCCAGTGGGTCCAACATTTTCCCAGCCGTTTAATCCATGAGTGCCCTTGTGATTACTCAGTGACCCCGCGTATATACACAGTAACTACTTGACCAGAAGACCGGAGGAGGGGACGAGGGAGCGGAGAGCTTCAAATGTGGACTCTACTGCAGCAACGCTATGTATAGAAAAGATGAATTTGGATATTAAAAAAAAACCTGTTTGAAATATCGAGAAAGGTCTGATCTAGATTGCGTTATCAAATACAATAGGCATAGATTCAATAACTCAAGAGTGTGTTGTTTGGAAATTTAGGGACCAACGAAGAATTTTCTCAGTGGGTCAATCATTCACTATACAGCAAATAATAAACTTTCCGAGGACGAAAGTCAACGTGATAACAGAAAGCTCTGGGAGTTTCTGCCTTAAAGAAAAATTTAAATGTCAGCGCTATGATTTATAAGATATAGCAAAAAATAAGTCTTGGAATTTATATTAATTAAGTTGTATCTGTTACTTAATGGTCTATAAACGTAAGGAAAAAAACAGAATATATTATATTGTCTCTTAAACAGAGGCACAGCACAACACGTGCTCGTTCATATTTTGTTTTGAAATCCAAAGTGTTCAAATACAAACAAGCCACTTCATGTTCAGACACATTCAGTACGGACGGTTGCTTTTTTTTTGGGATAACCGGTTCACAGCAGTATAAATGTGTGTGTGTGTGTGTGTGTGTGTGTGTATTCACCTGCATATCAGTGTGTGTGTATGAGTGGTCAGAGGCAAGGCCCGCTTTGTGTGGGAGTGGGAGGATGAAGGTATGGTGGCTGACTCACCCCAAACAGGATTACTAGCCAGCACCAGCAGCAAGACGCCCCCGACAAAGAGGCCAGGCAGAGCCAACGCGTCCGGGACTTGTGCCATTTCTCCCCGTGACCAGGAGGGCCGGAGCAGGGGACGTCTGGCACCGGGGCCACAGGGCATCAGCTCGGGCCCGTTTCATCCGGACCGACATTCATGGTGTTCCTTTAAAGGCCTTGTGGAATGAATGAGAAATAGTCGAGATTAACGCTTTTTATGTGCAGTGAAATGGTAAAAGGGCAAACTCTGAAGGCTGTGCGGAACAAATCAGGAAGAAAAAAATAATAAAATAACCAAACAAAAAAAAAAATATTATATAGGGACAATATCAAAAATAAATAGGCAAAAATATAAGCAAAAAAATATATCCATAGTCAATATATATGTATGTATATGTATGTACACTTTATATGTATATAGGTATGCATGAGATAGTATAGTATGCACACTGTAGGAAATATTAATATGTTCTGTCTGCATAGCTTTACGCCAAAAAGATGCAAACAATGCTTGAGTTCCACCTCCATTTAGATTCATTGGAATACATTTATTTAGTCTAATAGGGAACGTTAAGAAGTTAAGAACAGACCAAAACTGAGTCAGCCATGCGGGCTGATGTTGAATCATCATGCCTCTGACTCTATAGTTGAGAATAGTAACAATGTATTAACAGACGTGGTTGTAAATCAGGAGAAATACATCTTTATTGGTTATATTTCATTTAATTTGGGTCCAGATAGATCGGTTCTCTGACCCTTTACCCCGGATCCCGGTAGAGCTGTCATTGACCCTCCATGGGTTTCTGTTTATACCTGAAAACAACACAGACAACACACACCTTGACATACAAAAAGAGAGAGTGAATCCTGTGTGATTACCTTTTATGTCGCTGTTCCCAGGCGATCCAGCTGACAGGAAATAAAGGCTGTATAGTGTTGGTTCCTCGTATATAACACCAGGTTCGTTCCGCATCACCTGGTGGGGGTTGAAACGAACCCCTTAGTAAAGGGGCTTTCAGACGCTGGATTGTTTAAAAAAGAAAAAAAAAAAGTGTTTGAAATCAAATCGATAATCCAATGCGACGTTCCTCGTGTGGATGCCGATTCCGCGCGCGCGCCGGGCAGACTACCTGTTGGTTTCGCTGGGGAGGAGGTCGCTCCAGCCCCGGTCACGTGGTCCGGGCTCAGGTTACGCCACCTGAGCTCCCGCCCGCAGCTCCCCCACACAGATGCCCTTTTGTCTCGGTTTCTCAGCATCCACCTCCTCAAAATGAGCAGGTGCGCGGTGAAGGCTCCACTACAGCAGACACACACACACACACACACACACACACACAGTCAGGCCCCGTTCAGCCTCATGACGTCTGGGTGTGTGTGTGTGTGTGTGTTGGTGTGGCTGGTCCGCTCGGTGGTTCTTACCAGTGGAAACATCATGGATACCAATCTAATGAAACAGCGCCTCCACCAGGTATTAATACACCCCCCCCCCCCCCCCCCACCCTAAAAAAAAAGGGATAACATTCCTGAAATATTTGAAGGATGAATGGGGGCAACCCACTGGTCCGATGGCCTCTAATCCCTCATCTAATCTCCATTTTACAGAGGAAAAATATGTAGGCCTGCACACGGTGGTCACTGCATGTCTACCGTATAACTACACAATTATCACATGCCCTCATTGATGGAATGAGTTGACGGAAAAAGGCTACCAAATTGAAATCTGTGTTCGTTTATCATAGTCGAATAATAATAATAATAATAATAATAATTACAAAAAAAAAAGCTATTGTTATTATTATTATTATTTTAGTCTAACACCTGTTCACAGATAGGCTCTCACTGTAATTAAAAACGACAATGAGTCGCTGCATCATATTTGACGGAGCGGTGGTAGAATCTATTAGGGATGGCATGGTAGAATAATTGAATAAATTGCTTGGCCAACTAATTGTTATTAAATGGGGTTTTTATCTTACACGACGCACGTAACAGCCACAACGAGCGCGGTATACGCAACACCATGTACCACGCGACATCAAATGTCCTTATATATGAACAGTTCCCTCAGCACGGGCCTCCTAAAAACTCGAATCTCATCGTTATTGTTGTTGAGGACATCCAGTCGCTTCTAGGTGTCGCACGGGGGAGACCCACCCCACCGACGCCGTCATTAACGAACCGTTCACGACTTGAAACCCACTGCCCACCGGGCGGCAGCATTAACGTCTCAGCCGACGGAGGGAGAGAACGCCGCTCCCGTTGATCCACGCCGCTGTGATGAAGCCCCC
This sequence comes from Zeus faber, assembly GCF_960531495.2. Classification (NCBI taxonomy): domain Eukaryota; kingdom Metazoa; phylum Chordata; class Actinopteri; order Zeiformes; family Zeidae; genus Zeus; species Zeus faber. The sequence continues at coordinate 18,608,162 of NC_137205.1, forward strand.
GCTCCGCTTTTGACAGCATCGGCGAGTTAACGGCTTTATTCGGGTCTTCTTGTGTGTTTACCTGTTGATTTGGGGGTTTGACTCGGTTTATTCATTTGCTTGTCAAACTTGTTAGACTCGGACCTCGTGAAAAGTGCACAAAGGAACGGCCACTCGGAATTCCCAAGTCGCTCATTTCGAGTGCAGCGGGACAACAGACCCGACGGCTCAGCGACAACGGGAAACACGCCGTTAACCGTGAGCAAAAGTTCATGTTGCGTGTTTGTTTGGTTTGTTTTGTTTTGTTTTGTTTTTTTGTGCACGAAAACACGTCTCATACCCCGAGCAGAACCAACATAACAACAAAGCTGCGTCTCTCGAGCGGGGGCGGGGGCGCGGCCTCCCGGGTGGCGACGGAACGCGGCACAACCCCGCCCGCCCGCCCGCCGTGCGCGCCTCCGACCGCCGGGGGGCGGTGTCCGTTCTTGCCGCCACGCTTCAACACGCAGGGTCCCGCCCACAACCGCGCGCGGCGGTGCCCGGGCAAAACCCCGTCAAACCGGCGGGAGAGCGGACGCCGTGGAGCGGCACGGGCGGCGCTGGAGGCGACGACGACGACGACGAACTGGCGTAAAACAACAACAACAACAAAAAAACAAACAAAGACGCGACCGGCACCGCGCGGTCAATTCGGACGAGACAACACCGTTTTGCAGCAGTTATAAAACCGTGACCGACGAACCGTTGTTTCCGCGCTCGCCGTGTCTCAGCCCCGGGGAGGGGAGGGGAGGATTTGCCGGGAAATTCTTTGTTTTGAATATTTTTCGCCGTCCGCTTTAGCGCGTCTTCCGACGATGGCGAAGGTGCAGGTGCTGAACGTCGCCGTCCTGGACAACCCGAGCCCCTTCGGGAACCCCTTCCAGTTTGAAATCACATTCGAGTGCATGGAGGACCTGCCCGAAGGTGAATATGACCACGGGGGGGGACCCGGACGCCGCTGCGTTAGCCGCGCTAGCAAGCGCCAGGCGCGGGACTTCCGCCCCGCTCTTATTGAACGGCGACGTGTGCGCGGCGCCACGGTGTGATTCTAACATGTGTAGCTGCCTCGTCCAGTGCGTGTCTTTTTTTTTGTTATTATTATTATTATTATTATTTTAATGTCGATTTATTTGGAGAAAGGGCGTCTTTGTAGCTGTCGCGAGAAATGCTCAAACAAACCCATTGTATTACACTCCTAATTGAGAAGTCATCACTTAGTTGTGCTGTAAAAGTGAAGCCTGGATTTTGCTTAAAAACAAACAAACACAAACAACAAAAAAAAAACATGTTTCCCTGGTAGTTTATTCATTGGCCACCAGGTGATTTTACTATATGGACAATCCTAATTCATACCCCTTGTACTTGAGCTGATGTGAGTAGTTTTTCAAACCCGACTTTGACAGCTGCTTTATCAGACATAAAGGAGCAGTGCTGCTTGGCTTCAGAGCCAAACCCGACTTTTTTTTGAAACTCAACTCCAATATAACTCCAATACAATATTTCATTTTAGACCTCATGTCATGACAATTTCTAGATCACGTCATCTTGTGGACATTGTGTAGACTGCAAAATACTGCATTCTAGTAATATGAGAATCGTGGCTATGCGATACCACCAAAAAAAAACAATTTATAAAACGTAATTTTCATGGTTTGCATGGTATTATGTAGGTGGGTAGTGACAAAGTCATAACCAGGTGACTATAGAAGTAACCTGGACAAGGAAATTTCCCTAGTAGCATTTTATTTCTGCACATTAAAATGTCTTGTGAAATAGATTATTTAAAAAGCAAGGCCTTTAGTATTCAAAGTCATTATGTTTTTGTTTTAAAGACTTGGAGTGGAAGATCATCTATGTGGGCTCAGCAGAAAGTGAAGAGTACGACCAGACTCTGGACTCCGTCCTGGTCGGACCAGTCCCAGCCGGGAGGCACATGTTCGTCTTCCAGGTGTGTTCCAAAACGATGCGAACGTTGCTTACCCGTGTTTACACTGTCATGTTATTGTCCAAGCGGACCGACTGTTAGGGGGGAAAACTGGTTGTAGTTCTAAGTATATAAATAAAATACATATATTTTTAGTTATTGGTGCTATGTTACCACAACTAAAGACATGAATCTACTATGAATGATCTCTTGAACTTGAACATTCTACAGCACACAACCACGAAAGAAATAGATGAACAAAATGTTTTGTTGTTTGTCGTTCCAGGCAGACGCCCCAAACACCGGCCTGATCCCCGAGAGCGATGCTGTCGGTGTTACTGTCGTGCTCATCACGTGCACGTACCGCGGTCAGGAGTTCATCCGCATCGGTTACTATGTAAACAACGAGTATACTGACCCAGAGCTGCGTGAAAATCCACCAATCAAGCCTGACTACACACAGGTGAGAAGCGGGGGAGGGGGAGTTACTGGCCCTGGTATATTGTATGTATTGTTGTCTGTAGCAGTATCCTACAAACAGGGGAAAAAAATAATGCTAAAGTACCAGTGGCTAATGCGACGCCATCAGCAGTATCGTATATTACAGCCTGAAATTAAAGGAGAACCCTGTCCCCTGGCTAATCAGCTGTGACACGGCCAACCATGTTAAATTTGGACCAATCGCAGATGGGGTAGTGGAAGTCTGCCAACTGGTGATTAGTTTGCGGGCTCCCCCCTGCCACATAGAAACTCACAACAATGTCTTTTTATTTCTCTTGTTCTGAAAACCACTAAAATCCCTTTCATAAGGCTGAGATCAATTAAAAGGACATTACTTCATAAATCTGGTTGGTTGTGTCGTAAAGTAACAACTGAGTTCAGAGAAATTTTAGTCTACATGAAAAGAGCGGTTTGAAGTGTAAATGTATCAAAAACGAAGTTTTGGCTCTTTTCAATTTTACTGCTGGGACTGCACTTATTAGATGCTCTTAGATACTTCTTATTCATAATTCAAGTAATGGTTTTCGTTTGTGAAAATCAATATAATGGTGTTCCCCGCATATCTTTGTGAAAGGCCAACGGACAAGAAATAAACACATTTTGACAATTTTATCTCTAACCTGTTTTGTTTAAAAAGACCCTCTAAACCCAGAAGTTTCATTTTTTTTTTCCTGCCTTGTTTTTTTTTTCTAAATTATTCTTTTTATTCTCACTTTGGGTGTGGTTCTGCTGTTCAGCGACGATAGCTCGGAGTGGATTGCAGGACACGCCCCGTTTACTCAACTGATAACACTTGGTCTCTTCCGTCTCCACTACAAACAGCTGATCAACCCCACAGCGCACACTGCTGTTAGTCCTGTTGATATCATCTGGATTTTTGACTTCTGAATTTGAAGGCTCAAGGCTATGTCTATGGCTCACTTGCAAGCACAGTGGTGTTTTTCAAAACCATGGAAATGGCTTCTATAAAGCTTGATATTTCTAATTTACACAAAAATCATCGTGAACCATAAATTGCGACCAAAATGTGTTTTTCGTAACAGGCCTGAAGTATTGATGTGCTTAACTTGTGTTTTGTATTTTCATTTTTGTTCGGAACCTTTCAGCTCCAAAGAAATATTTTGGCGTCAAACCCACGCGTCACCAGGTTCCACATAAACTGGGAAGGCTGCCCGGAGCGCGCGGAAGACTCTGAAAATGTCGACCCCGCCTCAAATTCGATGCTTCCTCCATCCTGTCTGCCCGGCAAGGCTCCGCCTCTGGGGCTGCTGCCTGATAACTCCATGGACTGCTTATAGAGAAAAGTGGTCACTCAGCACGCGGCCCGTTTTTTTTTTTTTAATAATGCCCATGGACATTCTGACCTGGATGTGCAGACAGGTTTGCTTCATAGCTGCCCTCAAATGCTGAGCGTGGAGAAGGTGGAGCGTCTGACTGGTGTAACCATGGCCAAAACTGGGAGTTCCTTATCATGGTGTTAAGAATGGTTGCGGTTACTGGTCGTCCCCTCTTTCGCTCTTTTATTGATACTGATTGGATGACCACCATTAAAGATTGCTGTTGGGGGGCGTTGCAACAACAGGCAAACAAAAAAAAAAAAAAAAGGACGATAAAATACTGTTTGTGAAGGGTTCCAGTCGGCCATCAGACATTCAGAATGTTGTTGCACTTAGAATACGTTTCCCACAACTGTTATTGATTCGACTTGTTTGGATTGTATAACTTTCTACTTTTTTTTTTTTCTTTTTGACTGTTCAACCATTTTGTGTTCAAAATAAAAATTAAAATTGTTTGTTAATATGTATGCGTTGTCATCTGTTGCTCGTAGTCCTAGGTAGCAAGAGTCCGCCAAATAGAATATAAATGATCTTTCCAGGATTAATTATAGATTTTATGAGGAAAATTGGTATTTTTCTTTTTCTTTTTTTTTTTTTTTTTGGGCATAGGTGGGCAGTTCACACATCTATCCGCTATGATTTGTCACGGCAGCAGAATTGGGGGAAGTAGTATTTGGCATAATTATGCTTGCATTTGTCTACGAAATGGACACTTCGACTGGCGGGCGTGGCATCTCCGAATGTATCCACCGGGAATATACAACAGATGTTTTTGTTTCGTCGAATTACCGTCACCGTCGACTCGAGCCCCTCGGAACCAGGACGTCTTGGTCGGCGGCGGTAACCGCGCCGACGCGTCGTCTCCATCGTCGGGGGGCGGGACGCAGCCGCCTGACGGGCAAGTCCTATTGGCTCAAATCATTCGCTGTGTCCGCGCGTGTCCAATCGGCGGTTGTCTTACGATAACGGTGGCCGAGGTATGGCCCAATCCGAGTCGACCGGGGGGGCGGGCCCAGCTGGATGGACGTGCTGGAGTTTCTCGCTGTGGTCCGGAGATTAATGGAGAGGGGCTGTTGACTTTAGGCAGAGCCTGCTAGATGGTCGCTCCCAGGAAGCTCCGACTTGACGCCGCGGGTTTTTTTTTTTTTTTTTAATTCATTAATTCGAACAGCAGCGTCGGTGTCGTTAAATTAATATTTTTTTTTTTTTTTAAACATCCAGGTATTCGCTGCCGAGGCCCGGCTGCACAGACTTAGCACCTGGCTAGCTGCTAGCCGAAAGGAGGCGCAGGCCAGTGTCGAACGGTACAGGTAGTTAACGCTAGCAGGCTAGCTGGCTAACTAGCTCGCCAAGGGTCGTTGGAAAACAATCCGGTTTTCGACGGCTAGTGTCGGATGTGCCTGGCTGGAGTTTCTCAAAGTCGCCCCAGAGAGGTGGCGGGTGGCAGATTTACGTTGGCGGGTTAATAATGATAGCTAGTGAGAGCTAGTGGTTAGCTAGCCGCTTCACCCAGCCCGGCAGTGAGTCTGCAGTGAGCACCGCTTTAAAGGCTTGTAAAGGAGAAAGTCAGCCCGAGCTGAGGGACTCGACCACCGGACTGCAACCATGGGCAACACGCCCACCGCCAAGAAGGGCAACGAGATGGAAAGCGGTGAGTTCCTCTCCCCGCTGGACACCGCGGTGGTATACCGCGATTAATGGCATGTTCACAAATAAGGCGCTATCATTTTTATGTTGCTGATAATGGCAGTCAGTTGTAACCGTACTCAATTCTCCGTTCTTGACAGTGTGAATTCTTAATGCGGAGTTGTATTATATGTTGTTAACCTCTTTATTGTATATTGCCATTTTAGATCTATCTATCTATCTATCTATCTATCTATCTATCTCGTCTAAATACCGAATGGCTTTTAACAACCCCTTCTCAACTTGTGTATTATTTCCATCTGTAGGCAATAATGGAGCCTATTAAGGCAGTTCTCTGAACCAAAAACACCATACGCCCTTGTGGATTAAGTCCACATAGCGATGATATAATAACAGCAAAGCATATTATGCAGGCATTATCATATTTTGTGGACAAGCTCGTGATGAAATGCCCCAGGTTGTTGTTCTCAATGGGGCATAAGTAACACAGCCTTACACCACATCACAGTCTGGGTCCGTATGAACGCTTCCTCTTATTTCCCCTCTTACATTTTTTTTTTTTGGGGGGGGACAGGCTGGGAAATGCATATCAGTTCCTGACAGAAAGTTGTTTAACCAACGGTTGACTTGCACGTGAATACTTGAGATTTGGTTCAGTTGTTCCTAAAATCAGAATCAGAAATACTTTAATAATCCCAGGGGGAAATTACTTCACTAAAACACGGGCTCAACGTTTTATAAATGAATTAATGTTATGCCATTGATGTGTGACTGATGAGAATTGAAATTTCATGTAGTAATGGGCCCCTCTAAGCTTCGCACAACTGTCTTTGACAGTAAGTGTGTGTAAGTGTGTGTGTGTGTTTGTGGGGGGGGGGGACAGAGCCAGCAGGGCGGGGTCATATGATGCTGGTAGTGTGATCTTCTCCAGGCTGAACCTTAAAGTACAGAAGTCTCTTGAACATCATGTGATGATTAGCTTCTAGAACAAGAGCACTTTATGTGTCCATGTGCCCAAACCACCTTTTTAAAATTTTTTATTCTAATATCATTGTCGCATCATCTTTCCTGATTTTGTAAGCTTTAATCATTGCCATCTCTGATTTTAAACAATTTCTAATAATACATGGCCAGTATTGCCTGATAATGGCCAGATTATTATCAATGATGTTATTATTTTTTTTTTTTTATCTTGGCACACATAATCTAGTTGGATTATTTTATCATCACAGGAAACAACAAACAAAATAAATATTTATGCTCTTAGAAAATCAAGGCGTGCATTAAGTCTCACTTTTATATGAGCTCAAGAAATCTGCCAAAAACTCAGGGCAATAGTAAATGTGTAAGGTTGGATTGATGGCTACGCGATGATGTGAATTTCATTGTTGTCCGTGGTGGAGTAGAATGACAGAACACAGCAGTTTAGGGCTCTATCTCTGGAGTCGATACATTAGATTAGGAATTGTAATGTATCTCTCATCACCATGTGAAAATGCGGAATGTACGCATCCAATATCTGGAAAGAAAAAAAGCGACTATCTGTGCAGGCTACGCCTCCGCACTCTCCATGTCGGCCCATTATCCGATCTGACAAGGCCTTTCAAACACGTGATGTAAATGCAAACATTAGAGATGGACAGACACATGTGAAGAGTTAACTATGGGTGTTTTGACATAAAGGCCCTTTTAAACAAATCAAACTCAGTCCTCTTTAAGTGGGCCAACTGAAAAAGAGCTATGATTGGGTCTCAGTCCACTTACGTTTCACAATACTGGTCCTTTAGAACTCAGACCCTTTTTGCTTTGTATTGTGAGTAGTTTTCAGGTGAACAAGATGGCTGCACCTGCTTTGTCCATTTTCTTGTTTTGTACTAGTGCTACTTATTTCTAGAGAATGTTTAGCTGGCTGTGACATACAGTTGGTTTTGATACTGTAACAAAATGTGCTTATTGTTAATCGCTTTGGTTAAACGCGTCTGCTAAATGACAATGTAAATAGAATCGCTCAAATAACATCTGTAGAAAATAAGGGCTGGATTTGCTGTGATGGATGTGACACTAATAAATGATGCCGAGCCATCCAACGGTGGAGCTCCAGTCAGAGAGCAGATGCTTCAAGATGCCGAGTCAAGCAGTTGCAGTTAATTAGGATGTAGTTGTAGATTGTAGAACAAACAGTACAGCAAGCAGTTACATAAGCATAAAGTTGAATAAGGATGCATTTATGTATGTTTTTAGAGAGACAAGAAATTATTGTTAATACTAGGTATTGTCAAACATAAATATCAATTCAGTATTTTCTAAATGAATAACTATTTACAATGAGATAATAAATAAATAGACGCTGAATCAACCTAACCCCAAACCTCCCAATCGCAGGGAAGGTGCAGCCTCTCTCAAGTGTCAAATACCACTAATCCAATACACACATATACAAATCCAAAATCAGAAAACCACAAACGGTCTCTTTTTTTCATTATTTTGATTTTGTTCTGAAGTTAAAAATAGAACACGGAAAAAATGGGCTACTTATTGCGGGAAGCATGGTGGCTCCCCCATCTCCGTGCGCTCCCGGGAGCAGGGCTCTGTTCCGGCTCCGTGCGCGGCCACCACGCTCGGAATGGAACGGAGATGTAAATAAGGAGACCGAGCTGTTATGAACATTCTGGCGGCCAGGGAAGATACGTTTGTGGGGCGAAGGGGCCGTAACTAGATAGAAAACTAGTGTAGGCTGTAGTAACTCATGATTGAGTGGGAGAATCACTGACTCTAATGCATGCTACTCTTATAGAGTGTTAGGGGAAGGTCAATGCCGAGTATGACCGCTCTACGTCATGATTCAGGCCCGCCCAAAATATCAGGAACACAAAAATGGTGAGCAACAGTTTAACGGTCTAACTCCACATTTCAGTACTACATCATTCACATGTTTTTAGCAATTACTTTTCTAGGACGTATAATGAGTTTGGAAACAAATCTCAGAATGAGCTTCACAGGGACTTTAACAATAGGTATTTTCAACATAAATTTACCTTTGCTCCCTAAACGCAAACAGCGACAGATTCGATAATGGTCAGTATTAAGTATCAAAATTATTATTTCCAAACACAAATCTGACAAACTGATAATTAAGTTGAGCTTTTAATATATCGGATGCATACTTTTCAAAACTCACTTTTTAAATGTATGCGCACAATAACGTGAATGCTTTCTCGGGCCGCTTTGTGTTCACAATGCAAAAATCAAAGAACTCAAAACGAGCCATACTCGGACCACCTCCTGAGGTGGTTTGGGTTCGTTTTAGAGGGGTCTCATTGTTTGGAGTATCCACATATGCGCAAAAATTCTTACGGGGGGGGGGATACACCTGTTGTGTGGAGGTACTTTGAGATAACATCTCACAAAGAGTTTTGCATAATGTGTCAAGAGGTAGTGGACAAGACGTCCATTACCAGCACTAGGAAACAAAGACTTCAAGATTCAAGAGGTTATTTGTCACGTACATATATATACTTCACACATATATGCAGTGGAATGTCATAACACCTGGTGATTACGCACAATAAGCTCCATAAGCTCTCAAAATACTAAAATGTGCGTAATCGACACGAGGCGGCCACAAGGGGCGGCGCCACAATCGCGATTCTGGGTTCTATAATTACATAATTGAATTAATTGTCTGTGTTGTATTAAATATACATTTAAATCCTCCTCAATGAAACTTCCCTTAACTTACCTCCAGTACTTGGCTCACAGAGTAGAAGTCCTGGGACGTCACAAAGCTTCAAATGGCTCAACAGAGAGAAACTCGTATATGAAAGATATCACATGTATGTTATCAGGATAATAACATAGTAATTAAAGAAACATTATACTCATAATTTTGTTATTAGTCATTTTGTAAGAGTATATGTTTATTTCATACTTGCCATAACATACTCCTCGTGCATGTCATTGCACCTGCCTTGACTATTTCCTTAGATTTTTTAGATTGGTTCTCCATTGGTCAGTCTGGAGCTAACAATGTAGATGTTAATTCCCCAAGACAATTTACTTTTTCGTTAAATTGTAGTTGGTAAAATCCAAAACGTATGTTTCTCTGATATCCCAGTGGGGGAATCACTTGTCCCAAAGCAGTTTTGTGAGGTGGCAGTGGCACTGTTGAGTTTTCATCCATAACGCACCACGGAACTCAAGTGTGCTGGGTCTGAACAGGTATCTGTGAAATGAGCCTCAGCCGCTCGTCGCTGCTAGAGTGTGGGTGTGAAGAGTGGCCTCTAGTCTGCATGTTATGTTAACCCTTGGCTATGTCCCACTGTTTCAAGGACAACTGTTCGTAGTTGTCACAGCACAATACTTTATTAAAATGTTTTGATAATTTGGGTAGTGGGGTTAGCATTCTGTAGGAGTACTGGCAGAGCACTGCCAGTTGGAAGTTAGTAAAGTAGATTTAAAGCCGTTTCCCCGTCGCTAAGTACTAGCTCAACTCAACTCGCCTCACCTTTTTTTTTTTTTTGCCATCGGGCAAAGGTTGTGGGTAGTACCTGGTAGGCTTGGGCGATCGTGCAAAATTCCAATTTCCCTATGGTGATGAAATGTTTTAATTTTTCAATTTAAAACAATTTTTTTTTAAATAAATAAAACTCTGCTCCAATTCTCTGAGTTAGGTTTGGGTTTTTATTTTTTTCTATACAATTAAGAAACTGAGTAAATAGACTTTTTCTATGATGTTATATGTTGCTATATTACAATTAGAAGATTTCCATATAGAGCAGCAGGCGGGGGGATGCAAGCACCTGCCCCCTGGACACCAAGGTGCCCTATTTATTAGGTGCGTGTTTTTTTTATTTTTTATTTTTATTTTTTTTTATTATTCATTTATCGGTTGATCTATTTGTTTATTTATTATTTATTTATTTTAAAGGGTGAATGGGCATCGAGGTAGCGCATTGTCTGGGCAAGATATGCATATTCATGACGTACGTATCCTCGGCGCACCCGCGATACCTGCACAGTGGCGCGCAGATCACAGGCGTCTTATTTATATTTTTATTTAAAAAAAAACAACAACATTTGAGCACCTGCCCCTCCTAATGTATCTGCATGGGCATCTGTCATAAATGTCAAACCGTGATCGATGGAGTCATTTAACGATTTAATCATAAATCTGCCTGTACCTGGTACTGTTTTTGGTATCACCTCCGTCAAAGTTCCAAGCAAGCTGAGGCGATACCAAAAGGTGACGAGAAAAGACGGCGGACTACTTACTGGTCAGAGAGAATCATCACTGCATCACTGGGACATCCTGAACAAACCCGCCATTTCCCAAACTCCCCTGTTTATTTCCGCAGTCTTTTGTGTTGTTGCCTTCAGCCTCTTCTGAAATCAAATGTCTGCTTGCCATGACAAACAGCCACATTCCGAGAATCAAGAATGCCATCCCTACGATATCCTCCATTGTTTCCTGTGTGCGTCGCGTTAAAGATGACGTCACGGCAGTATCATGCTGCGTCGCTATGACGACGAGCAACATTGAGGGGATACTATCTGCAGTGGAAAACTAACTACCTGGTACCAAAAGCGAGTCGAATTGAACCGATACCATGTAATGAAAACACGCCACTACTGTAGTTCACATGCCACGCTTCACATCCTTATTAGCCTGATCGCTGTGGGCCCCCCCCCCCCTGATCCCCAGAGACAGGTGCAGACCAGGGGTCCAGAGGCCCGCACCCAGGAGCATTTTCCACTGAGCAGAAAATGCCCACACGGCCCAACAAATCAAGTTGGGACAGACCTGGACAGGATGTACAGACAAACCGTTATTTTTGATCAGGTTGCTGTTCAAAGGGAGACAAGCTGCTTTAATGTGAAGAACTGAGCTCAGGCCCACAGGAAGGATCAGGGCGGACAGTTTGAGCGGCTGCAGGAAGTGGAGGAGCAGCAAAGGTCCAGCCCAGCCTCTGCTCCGCACTCTCCACCACTCCAGTGTTAACCTCAGCAGGGCGGTCCAGGTCAGGTTCCAGTCTTGGGCCCTAAAGGACAAACCCTGTGCTACATATTTGGGATTTCCCATTTGCAAGAGATTACCAGGACTTGGTGAAGAATTAAGACACAGCCTTTCCAGTCTGGAGCTCTACGTGATGTTTGTTCTGCACAGGCTGGCAGAGAGGCTTCTTCACCGAGCAGGGCCATGTTTCGGGGACCCAGGCAGTGGAGAGGGCCGACGTTGCCAACAACAGGAGGAGCTAGAGCCCTGCTGGAGTGAGTTTTTAGTCTGAGGGTGGAGCCATCTTCATGGTCAGTCACAGCCTGAGTTTGAGGAGATCTGTGTGTTTTAGTATGTCTATGTGTGTGTGCATACCCCTGAGGTCTCTGTGTATCTCGTAAAATAAAAGGCTCTTTGCCTGGAGATGTATTTTATATTGGATACCTTTTTGGGTAGGAAATTGTGGCGAGGTGCTGAGTCGTGTGTCCATACACGACATCCACAAATGCACACACACTAGGGTTGTCCCAGTCAACTTTTCAGTCTCTCTCAATCGGTCAATATTTAGAATCATGTAATCCAATCTGATATTGGTATCATGCAGCTACATGTTTGAAATATGACCAATCCAATATAGGAATGTTAAAGTAATTTGGCTTGAATGCTTTAATAAAAAAAATAGCATACTTTTGTGCTGTTTATTGAGCGCTGCAAGTATAAAGTATCTTTAGATTGAGTAGATCGTATGCATAACTTTTCAAACTACACTACTGGAAACCTACCAGATTGTCGCCTGAAGTTTATTTGTTTTGCATCAATGTTAATCTGATACATTAAATTAGCGTAAACAATTCTGTGAGCGACTTGTTATTGTTATACCGTTTTTGTTTGCCTTTCCTCTGACTTTTGTTATTTTATTGTGGCAAAGTTCAGTTACGTTTGTCATAGGGATGCTAATTTAGAATTTTTTTTCTGACCAATAGCCGACCCTCGTTAACGATCATGAACCGTTATCAGACAAGATTAAAATGTACTATTTAGAATGGACGAATTTAAAAAAGGTATATCGTGATAATGGCAATATTTGTAATTGTTGCCATAGAGATGGCATGAGTACTCGCTTTGCACATCAGTATTTGTTCAACGTATAGAGTAATCGCATTTTTTAATTTTTAATAGAGGGTGCACACAATTAGGTTGGAGAAAAATGATTGCATTATTTTAAATAACATATAATCCAGTCACACACTGTTAATTCATTCATTCAAAAAGTTTATCATAAATATAGCATTTTCATTTCGTTACCCTCTTTTGTCTGTAAACAGCTTAGCTTACCGTTGTCGGCACTTTTGTTTGGGAAAGGACCTCACCCGGCCGTGGGTTGTATAAGCTGTCTGTCCTCTTACGGAGGAAACAACTGGAATCAACTGGTGCAGTATTCCCAGTATTGCAGTATTGTTAACCGCAAACAAATTGCAATCTCATTCATAGCAGAATTAGGGCTTTAGCTGGTTATGGATTTTAGCATGTGAAGAGCATCCTTATGCACTTGAGCCTTAAAGCAATGTACAGCTAAAGTTCAACAGTGCACGTTTTGTTCAGAATAGAAAATGAGGCATATACGAATCGCAAACCGGTTTTAACTTTAAAGATGCGACTACACCGATACGGGGACCCCTAGTTCGACCTAAATGTACCATGAACCATTCAATGGCCCGATTCTAAAGTAACAAATCGGTGGACTGAAGCTTTGCTGCTAATCCTCCTTTAGTATAAACCAAGCTGCTGCGGAAGACTCACTGATCTAACGTTACAAGTCATGTTACTCTCACGCCGTGGAACCGACACCCGAACACTTCTTCCTCGCGCTCTCTCTCCCTCTCCGACTCCGTCTCGCCACACACGCACCCACACACCAGATCGTGCACACACACCTTCCCCCTCGCGAGACTTGTGAACCGCCTGCAGTAACCAATGCATTCAGGGTCATTACAATATAAAATTATATATTACTATATCAGAAGCACAATAGATGGATATTATAGTTATTATAATAGATATTATTATATCAAAATGCCATAAAGTAACAAAAACACCTGGTATTCCCTGATCTTTTATGAAATATGTGTTTGAAGGTAAGCAATGCCACTTTATGAATGAGAATCAGAATTGGTTTATTTTCGCCAGGTACATTTACATATACTAGGAATTTCTTACAGTGAGGTTTGGTGAGCTTCAGTACAGACCATTAGCATTCAAAAAAAGAAAGCTTAAAATTCTGGAAAAAAGGAGAATAAAAAATAATAAAATTGGAAAAAAATTATATTATTAAAAGTTTATTATATATATTACACACACACACACAACATTTAAGATACATGATTTTGATGGTATTTGTCTGAGAAATTTTTGTAAGTGTCCTGTTATTCTGCATAACAATGACATTTTGAATTGAGCCATACCATATGATGGCAGATTTCTTTTGGATTTCGTCAAGTATAGAATCCTTGCGGTAGGAATGGAAGTATCATATGCGGTGAAGCCAGAGGTTTACACCTCTAGTAATTTCCTGCCAGCCTCAGTTTGTGGCGTAAGTGCCAGTTACATCATAGCCTGTGTATTTGAATTTGCTCACATAATAAAGTGGCACCCTGTCAAAGTGCAAGTTTCACACTGTCTATAAATATCTTCATGGTTCATGTCTGCGCCACGTGCTTGTGTTACAGGGGGGAGGTTTCTATTTGTATTCACTCAGCACTTCCTGCCCCCATTGTGAAAGGGGCTTTGTTGTAGACGAGCGGCTCACCCTTGATGCGTGTCCCTATCGGGACACATCTGCCATGCACGGTACTCTGCCACAGACAAGACGAGGAGATGCACCGGAGGAGAAAGGTCCAGCACACAGCGGTACGCTACACAGATTATAAAGCTTGGTGCGGTCAACAGGATAGGACAATGGTCTCGTCTGCTCGGGATCAGTCAACAGGTGTGCTGGCTGTGTGCGCGCTCAACATGAACCAAACACATTTGTGCAAACCCTTTGACAGACATTCTTAGCATTCATCATTCATTTTAAGCTTTTTTTTTTTTTTTTTTTTTTTTTTTTTTTCATTAAACTAATGATTTTCATGCCCAAAGGGAATTTGCCCCTAATTAAGCATATATAGTCAAACTCTACCAAAACCTAAATTGTATTACAAACACGTAATACAGTTATTTGAAGTGGTTTGGACAACTCCAGATTTATTTTTTATATTTATTTTGTATTTATATTTTCTTGATTTTTTTTTTTATTAAATTTTATTTTTTTTAATTGAACTTGAAATCACTCTACGTGTTAGCATTTTATTTTCTGAAAGAAAGTCTTTGTCAGTGTGACACGTTTACAGGCATCTACTGTATTTGTAATGCCCTACTTGTGCAGACTTGGAATTTTTCACACAAATAGGCCAATTGATAAATACTTAAATACTTACTTCAAATACCTGCTAATCTCCTCGCAATGCATGTGAAGCAGTGTTTACCTACTCTCCGCTCAAGTGCAAAGCCAAAATCAGTTTTCTGTCTTCTCCAAAATGGCTAGATGGGGACAGGGACTTTTCATTTTTTGCGGGCCTGACATCCAAATTTAACTTTGGATCAGTGAGCTCCAACATGCCTCCCAACCCTTCCTTGCGTCAGTATGGGTGGGCCATGGCAGCCCAGGGGAGAGATGTACTGTAGGATTGATTTGGAAGATCAATTCAGCGCTGGCACAGCAGAATCCAGGGATGCAATTGGGCAGGGAGCAAAAGTTTTTCTGGTTTGTGTGTCCCTGTTCTGGTAGCATCCCTTGATATCGCTACTTTTATCTTGAAATAAATAAAAAATAAACCCAGTTAGACTTCAGAAGTATTTCATCACAGCAGAATCTGATTGGTTCTGCTAATGAGAGAAAGTTTTGGTAGCTTCCAAATGCTTTCACTTGCTCTCAAGAGTCTCGACTCAGGCCTAGTTTTCTGCTGAATACCGTCTCTGGGTTAGATAAATATAACATCTAGTGTTGGTGAAGCCCCTCCCCTTGGCGACCATGTTTAGATCAATTGTGTGTGTGTGTGTGTGTGTGTGTGTGTGTGTGTGTGTGTGTGTGTGTGTGTGTGTGTGTGTGTGTGTGTGTGTGTGTGTGTGTGTGTGTGTGTGTGTGTGTGTGTGTGTGTGTGTGTGTGTGTGTGTGTTAACGGTAGACGGAACTGCAGAGTACTCTGTGTGCAGAATAAATATTGATACAAACCAAGCGAGGATTCAATTGATCTGCAAGTGTAACGGGACTGGTGCTACTGTGGACATTCTGCTCGGTGGATGCCACTTTCTGAGCTCTGCGGCCCGACACTGTCCGCGTCACCGTACGGAAGAGACAGGGGACTACGCTGCTTTCACTGAATGAGCGGCGCTGCAGATCTGACCGGGGTCCTCACAGCAAGAGGTGTGAGCGGGTCATGAGTCGCAGGTTTTAAGGAAGAGAAGAAAAGGGAGACTTTGCAGTGCTAATGTGTGACCGGAGGAGCTCCAGGAGGCACGCAGGGAAGAAGGAGTTATCCTCGCGGTCCGCGGAATCAGGGTCGCGCTCGGCAGAGTCTTCAGCACCAGAGGTGCCGATAGTCGTCCCAGATGGTAAGTTCAAGAGATTCTGTAAAGGGAGGGGCCTGGTTTTGAGAGACCGGCCATCAGGCTTGAGTGAGTCACGTCCCACCCCCACTGTAGCCATGGCAGCCAAGCCTCCCGAAATTGAACAAAAGCAAACCGATGTGTCGATGGGACTTTTTTCCAGACCGATTTGTAGTTTAGCAGTTAAACTGCAAACTAGGTTTGCAAAGTCTCCCACACTCTTCATCGGTCAGCTCTGGTTGCATGTGGAATACACACGCCATAACTCAATGTGATTGGAAGTGGCAATTGAGCAACTTTTCACTGGAAATGTTTTCTCCCTGGTGACCAGTCTGCTTATACTGCTCTCTATGGGGGTGACGTGGTTTTAGACATGTTTATGCGAACTTTGGTCTTTAGCATTTTTGCTGGCTTTCTCCATTCCTATTGTTGGAGTTTTTTGCCTCTGGAGTATTTGCAGGAAGCCACATTCCTTCTGTATTGTGCTTTTTAGTTTTGGTTATGTGTGTGTGAGAATATAGTCTAGACCATGGTTATATTTAAAGGCCATCATTTTCTATTGAAATGAATGTGTTGTTGAGACTGATATAGAAACATTTCTTCCCACAATTAGTTAATCTCCTATTTTGTAAATTCCCTGTTAATTAAATCTAAAAGGGCATTTCAATCATTTATTTATTTTCAAATTTCATGACAATTTATAAAGCTTGTATCGTTTTCTTTTAGTTTGGAATGGATGAACTGCCTATATAAATGGGGTTGGCGGCAGAACTTATGAGCTTTGCTCTTTTAAACAGAAAGTTTTGGCTTTACAATGACCTTGATTGATGTTCAATGCCGGGCTATTTTTAGCAGCACAATAAACTAGCAGTAGGTCAGAGAGCTGGGGCTCAGTGTTTGACTGACTTCCTCATCCAGAAGTTTAACATTGGCACCCTCCTCCTCCATCTTGTGCCCCAGGCTCGCAGTGGAAAAAAAAAAAAAAAAAAAAAAAAGTTTCCTCCAACGTCCTTTGCACCGGCAGATATGCCAAATATGGACGAGCTGATGGTTCCCATTGAGCAGTTTGATTAGTCCCATAAAGATAAGGGGGAGAAGAGTGAACTTCTGCTTATGAGCTTCCGCTTGAGTTTAGCTTCAGCCTTTGGAATAATGCTATGTAATGAAAAGTAAAATAGCCTATCTGGCGGCCTGCTACGTGGATGGGCACTCGGCGCTCACGGCCGGGTGGGGCGTCTGGTCGGCTGCAGTGGGGCGGGCCTCCCCCTTGAGCGGGGCGAGGGTGGGCATGGGGGTCCCGCCGACTTGCCGGCATTGTGGCCGTTTTGGGTGGGCTGGGCGGTCTGTCGGCAGGGGTCCCTGCCTGGCGCCCAACGCCCTGGGTTCTGCGGCTGCATCTTGTGCCTGCACTTGGAGGTGGGTTGTATGTGCGCACCCCTGGGGTGCGGGGTCTCCTCGTGCTCCCTGGGACTGGGTTATGCTCCTCGGGGCAGGGCGTGGGCGTTGCTGTGAGGCCCTCCGGCTTCTCTCAGGGCCTAGGGTTCTCCTGTGGCCGCTGGGCAGGGTGCTTTCCTGCTGCAGTAGGGTGTCTACGTTGCTGCCGAGCTCGGGGGGAACCTCAGGGCCCTTTCCGCTGCTTGGAGGGGCCACAACATAATACCGAACTTATACACCAGAACCAACTGGGATAAGTCAGGTACTCTCACCGGTGGACACATTTATTTATTTATTTGTGTGTGTGTGTGTGTGTGTGTGTGTGTGTGTGTGTGTGTGTGTGTGTGTGTGTGTGTGTGTGTGTGTGTGTGTGCGCACACACACACATATACACACCACCACACCTGCTTAGAAAGCACCCGAGCACCCTCCTTGTTGCATTCCTCTCATTTTTTGCCATAACTATGACAGGAAGAGGCCACATGCCCAGTTGTAGTTCTTGTTTTCCTGGACCTAATTAACTGTGTTTCAATACATGTTGTCGTCCAATGTTTATATTTTCATGTAAATGTTGCTTGGTTCTATGTTTATTTGTCTCACCCGTGGTGATTCTCCCCCTCTTGGAGTAGTGATCAGTTGTTTATAGACCCAAACATGATAAATAGTTCTTCAAAGAGGGGGGTTGGTGGTGGTTCTCTGTAACCAAAAACTGTGCTCTTGTCATCCTATAGGTCGTCCACTGGACAGAGTTATTGCAGCAGTTCTTGCTGATTTAAGAATTAATAAAGAGTTGCATTGCAGGTTGAGAAGTTGAACTCCACTTACAGACTAACTCTGTCCTAGATGCAATGGCATACAAATACTTTGTTGTATGGCCAGCCTGCTGACAGCACAGGTTTAAAAAAGGGAAAAAAGTAAAATAGCCAGTTATTTTCCATATTTTGGAAGAATTCAGCTCGCCCTAATTATTTGTTTGTGTGTCAAGAAAATGTGAGACGTGCTTTGGCTAACTGGTGCAGGGGAATATGATATATATATATATTCCCATGGCTAAGAATTCTTCATTTAGTTACAGCAACTTACAATCTTAGAATTGCGTTGGTTATTGGTTACTGTTTTGGGCCTCTTCATGCACGGACAAGATGGAGGTGATTAATATCTGGCAGAATTCAATTGTATGACATGCAGGATGTTTTTATGTTTTTGCTGGTTTGGATACAAAGTGTTGGGCAGAACCAATCATAATGAATAGTTATATTGTATATTATGTTGATGGATTACTGATTGCCCATTTCATTTGGACATGCATTTAAGTTGACCGCACGAAAGGGATGAACTCTTTGTAACGATTTGCATGTTTCTGTTATAGTGAAGGAATTCCTTGCCAAAGCAAAAGAAGATTTCCTCAAGAAATGGGAAAATCCCGCACAGGTAAGAGGCCAAAGACACATAAAAATACGCCTGCACATTCATGGAAGTAGTACAGCCCTGCTCAAACGTATCCATTTATGTTTAGTGCAGTGTGCCCTCTGCTGGACATTAGAATGTAAGCATCCTATACAAATACTAGGATGAGAACGTCAACCCAAATGGCAATAAAATGTTGTATTTGAAGTTGAAATAATCTCGCCATGGATTGTTTGGAATTTTTATTTATTATTATTATTATTATTATTTTTAATGGCAATTAATTTTATACCACTTTTTTTTATTTAAGGCAGCGTGGGGTGAATCCGTGGGTTTCCATGTATGTTGTATTTGATGTGTCGTTGACCTTTCCTCCTCCTTTGCTCCGCTGTCTTCCAGCAAACTGCGGCGTTGGACCACTTTGAGCGTCTGAAGACCTTGGGTACCGGCTCCTTCGGTCGAGTCATGCTCGTCAAGCATAAAGAGACGGGCCAGCATTTTGCCATGAAAATACTTGACAAACAGAAGGTACAGAGTCAGAGGTGTGGCCATTACGGGGCTTGAAGGCTGTCAAGTAAAGAAAAAAAAAAGTGTCTATTATTCTGGCAGCACTGAACAACCTCCTAATCATTAGTAACCCTTTTAAGTGTAAAAAGCCTCTACCATAATGGAAAAACGGAACAATATTCTCTACAGACTTATAGACAGGAAGGATGGAGCTGCTTTTTCACGTTAGCGATGTGTGAACATTTCCGATCAAATTTGCAATGGTTTCTGTGGTAAGGTCAGTTTGATTCTGGATCAGGAATCCTAATTTGGGGAAAAAGAAGGAACTGGAAGCATGGAAATAGACATTTACTGTACTAATCCAGTAGTTCTCAAATGTTTTGGTTTTTTTTGGGGGCGGGGTTTTCAAGCCCACTTTGTATGTTTATGAATATGTTCTACGCCCTAATATCATTTGCCCTCAGTCAATCCTGAACTAAACCAAAATAGCAGAATTCGAGCAGAGAATGAAAACAAGATGGTTGACGGAAATTGTGGATGATAATTTGTGTAATGATGAAAAGTGGGACAGCACAACAACAACAACAACAACATGGAGAACTTTTATAACTAAATATCATTTGCCCTCAGTCAATCCTGAACTAAACCAAAATAGCAGAATTCGAGCAGAGAATGAAAACAAGATGGTTGACGGAAATTGTGGATGATAATTTGTGTAATGATGAAAAGTGGGACAGCACAACAACAACAACAACAACAACAACATGGAGAACTTTTATAACTAAATTCTGCCCCCCCCCCCCCCTCCAGGTGGTGAAGCTGAAGCAGATCGAGCACACGCTGAATGAAAAGCGCATCCTCCAAGCTGTGAGCTTTCCCTTCCTGGTGCGGTTGGAGCACTCGTTCAAGGTAAGCAGCACAGACCGTCACACACACTGCGCACTCAGAGTTGCACGTTTTCCACAGTCACAGTTTTTGGGATGGCTGAAATGAGGCTTGATCTCTCGCGCTCTCTCCAGGACAACACCAACCTCTACATGGTAATGGAGTACGTTCCCGGGGGGGAGATGTTCTCTCACCTAAGGAGAATCGGCAGATTTAGGTGAGTGACCGACCAAAGACGTTTCGTAGCCCTGCCACGGCTCAAACGGCGGCTCCGGCTCTGACCTGCGGACTTGTCTTGCAGCGAACCGCACGCCCGCTTCTACGCAGCACAGATTGTACTGACATTCGAATACCTGCACTCGCTGGATCTCATCTACCGGGACCTGAAGCCCGAAAATCTGCTCATCGACCAGCAGGGCTACATACAGGTGTGGGGTGGACGCTGAAGCCATTTTCAACCCTTTTTCCTCATTGATTCCCATTGTACAAATGCTCTAACCTGAGCTTAGTTGTGCTTCCCTTTTACATTTTACAAATGAAGATACTTGGCAAGAGTCACATGCTGCCGAATGCTTTCTTCCATTTTGGGAGAAAATACATTTTAACTTGTAATTAATAGCACACACACACACACACACACACACACACACACACACACACACACACACACACACACACACACACACACACACACACACACACACATAATAGGCCTGGGTTAAAAAAAATAAAAGGATTCTGCTGTATCAATTTATGAATATCTGGAAACTATACTGTGCTATTCTACTACTTTGCTATATCCGCTATACTTTGTTTGGGACTATTTTCTGATTGAATTAGTTACCACCATCGTCAAATGAATGGAAATATGTCTGTATTTGAAATGTATTTGAATTAATCCGTTCTATTAAATATCGAACTAATGTGCATTACATGGTATTCAGGAAAAGTTTGCTGCAATTCTTATTTTTTATATATATATATATATATATATATATATATATGTATATATATATATATATATAGTGTAGTTGTTATAAAATATTGATATAGACTCTAAGGGCGTAACGATTCACCAATACGAATGGGAAACCGGTTTTAAGGTTAAAGATGCCAATACAATGCACGGACACCTGGATCAATCTAAATGTACCATGAACCGCTCAATGGCCCCATTCTAAAGTTACAAATGGGTTGAATGAAGCTTTGCTGCTGATTCTACTTCAGTATAAAGTAAGCTGCTGTGGAAGACTCACTGATCTAACGTTGCAAGTCATGTTACGTTCAAAATAATTATTTGTTTTATTTGGAGACACGGGGAATGGGACGCCCAGTGGACTGGAGATCGCTCCCTCTCCATCCACTGTCCTGATCCAAGGCGGAGTGGGACAGCCCCTGAGTTCGGTTCAAAATGTTCGCTTCATTCAAGTCGAAAAACAAACAAAATTAAATGGATCTAAAATGAAAAACACGGCGCAACTCTGTCTGGAGGAGAAGAGGAAAGAACTCTCCAAGTTCTTCGGTTTACGTTTTTCATATTCCGTATGAGTGAGGAACTAAGGCAATTAATTCCTCTACATCTTTCTCTAAATTCCTGTTCCGCCTCAGACCTGCGCTGCGTCCCAAAGCGCCGTTCAGAGCTTCAGCTGATTAGGATATTGTAACGTTCTAGACTGGAAGAAGCCACGCGGTTGTTATTACACACTGAGGTTTGTTCCCTTCCAGGCTACTGTTTTGGCCATAACCTACGCCGTTGAACCCACGACCAAACTCTCTCTCTCTCTCTCTCTCTCTCACCCCCCCCCCCTCTCTGTCTGTTCTTAACTCTGTCTCGCCACACACCCCCGCACCAGATCGCGCGCGCACACATTCCCTCTCGCGAGACTTGGGTACCGCCCACAGTGAAACACTATGTCCGAATCCCAATATATATTAGATATTATTAAATCTAAATGCCATAAAGTAACAAAATAATTTGTCTTTCATGAAATATTACTATTTAAAGGTAAGCAGTGCCACTTTTGCGGAATTGGCTTATATTAATTTGTGATGGATAATGAATGTCTACATTAAACAAATGTTAAGAACTGTATCAGATTTGATTGTATGGCATGCCACCGAATGGTTCCATATTAAAACGTGTCCTCCCTGAATCCTACCGTAGCCCACGTGTCCAGAAACGTGTCGGAAGTCTACCTCAAGTCCATATCAACACAGATTCTCGACGCCCGGCCATAACTTGCTTCCAGGTTGCCACTGTCGTTGTTTTCACGGCGGCGTGTGTTCATCACTCACGGCCGATGCTCTCATTTCTCCAGGTGACAGACTTTGGGTTCGCCAAAAGAGTGAAGGGGCGAACCTGGACACTCTGCGGGACCCCTGAGTACCTGGCACCAGAGATCATCCTCAGTAAGGTGAGCGCTCTGGTCACTCAGGCCTCTGTCTGGCGAGCTTAACTTTGGGGACTTCATGTTTCAGGTTCCCGTGGCTGGGAATCAACTGTCACAGTAACTGTTGCCATTTTTTGTGATGTAGATGACATTATCTCTGCTTTATTTGTGAGTAAGAATATTAATAACATTAAATTATAAGCGCCTTTCGCAGAACCCAAGAATACTTACACATGTGTTCACGTTAGGCACGCAGGATTGATTTGCTCAACTCAACTTAACTCAACTTAGTCTTATTTTACCAAGATTAAAAGTGCATTTGTGTTAGATTTTTCTGTTTGAATCAAGGAGGTCGTCTATTTGAATCAATTACACAAAGGTGAGCGGCCTTTCAGGTAGCCAGGAAATACACTGCACTGTTTTGCAATATCCGCTCATGCACACAACTCATTTCCCCCTTGTCTGAAACCCCTTTGTCCCACATTTCAATGTGCAAAGTCAAATCATTTTGCAGCAAATATCTTTAAGTTCATTAAAATACTTAAGCATTAACGACCAGTGGTGGTAGTACACTCCTCCTCTCCAGGTAGAATAAATGTGTTCTGTAACCCAGTTAGTTTACCAACCAACCAGAATCTCCCCATAGCCATGTTTATGATGGTGTGAAAGTCATTGCTTTGCATTTTGTCATTGGTGTCCTCGCACGTTGTAACTTTGGTACGTTGTTGCTGTGGAAATGATCCGTCATCGCCCTATCTGCCACCCCCGTGTCGCAGGGTTATAATAAAGCTGTGGACTGGTGGGCTCTGGGAGTGCTGATCTATGAGATGGCGGCTGGATATCCCCCCTTCTTCGCGGACCAGCCCATTCAGATTTATGAGAAGATTGTATCAGGGAAGGTGAGTTTGTGGTGAAAGGGTTCTTAATAGATTTGGCACAATCCCATGGCACATTGATGCTCCTGCGAGCATATTAAAGTACACATATCCGCCAGACGTGCGTGTGCGCGTGTGTGTGTATGTGTGGCCTCTGCACCACCAATATCTTGCGTTTTAACAAATTGCATCACTCTTACATTTTCCTCCTGATAATCTTTGCTTCGTGTCACATGTAGCATCCGTAGGTAAACAAACAGCCTGACAAACGTTGCCGTTGTCACACCAAGACAAAAAAGTTTCACTGCAGTTGTCCTGAAGTACCGTGAACCGAAATGACCCGCGGGCAGATTTTTCTCTTTACTTTCTGATCGATTGAACAATGACATTGATAGTCTTTATTGATCCCGATAGTTCTAAAAAAACAACACACACAGCCGGTTCCCCTGTCCACGTGTCGACGCACCACAGAACGTTAGCGAGGGCGCGCGGCGCTCCAGCTGCTCTGATTTCCCCTTCTGGATCCAACGGAGCCGCGCCGCTGGTCACGCGTGAGGAGCGTGAATTGAAAGGCATTGTGCCACATTCCACTTTGGATCGTTTCGGAGCGGGGCAGTGGCGACGCCATAGTAGGACGGAACCTGACGGGAACGCCCGTGTAAAAGCTTTGATCTGAGAGGCTGAGTTCAGACTGCCCGGCCGCCAGCCCTGTAAATATCAGCAACATTTTATTCCATTATGAACGTTGAGACGGCACTTTAAAGGCATCTTGTTTTGTCTTTTTTGTTTGTTTGTTTTTTTCCCCCTTCTCTCGACCTCTATTTGGATTTGCGCTGCGTGTTAGGGTTGTGTGGAAGCAGTTAACTAATCTACTTTATCCTTTGTGGTCAGTGTTGTTGACTTTTTATAGTTAGAGAATTTTAAACAAGTTTCAAAAGGAATCTGAATGAGATCACCCGAGTTGCTAAGTCCACTAAAAAAATGGGAGCTGTGCGTTTATTGATAAAGTAGACAACCAAAGTGATATACTTCCGTATAATTGTACACTTATATAAATACTCCCACACAACGTGAAGGGACCCTAATGCTACGCCAGTGCCATCGTGAATTCAGTACCAGGAAATGGCGGCCCTCATGGCGCCGATCAAAAGAGCTCCGCGCTCCCACCCCTTTGGTGCACTCCGTTCAAACATCCATGTCTTTTTCTGCCGGAGACCCGCCAGATCAGCGGCATTCCGGCACCTCCTGACTTACAAATCGGGGACTAGCAGATAGTGTGACGTAACATTTGGCTGAGAAAACAGCGGTGGAGCCTGAGAACCACAGGCGATGGAACGTGCGCCGCAGCACGACGCCGAGCAGCTCTCCGTAAAGGCGGATTGTTGAAGACATTTTAACCGTCGACCATCTAACTCCGTCGTTTCGCACGCACCCCCCCCCACGGAGACTGATCCCGCTCGCGTCTGCGTCCGCAGGTCCGCTTCCCCTCTCACTTCAGCTCCGACCTGAAGGACCTGCTGAGAAACCTGCTGCAGGTGGACCTGACCAAGCGCTTTGGCAACCTCCGCAACGGAGTCAACGATATCAAGGGCCACAAATGGTTTGCCACGACTGACTGGATCGCCATCTATCAGAGAAAGGTAAGCACTGCCGTCTACCACCTCAGCGTTTAAGGCGCGGCGCCGGTCCCCCCCTTAAATTGGGACGATATATTCTGCTCGGATTAAAAAAATAAAAAATAAATAATAAAAAAACGCCGAAGCGAAATAGTTTTTTTTCCCCCGTGCAAAAATGTCTGGATTTCAAAGCTTGTAACAGCTCTCTGATAACATATGACATCAAACCCATTGTCGTTGCGACTAGATGCTGCCATTCTAGTCACTGGTGTTTATTTTTATTTTTTATTCTTCTGTTCCTCTACGTCAGGTGGAAGCTCCCTTTATTCCGAAGTGCAAAGGCCCCGGAGATACAAGCAATTTTGACGACTACGACGAAGAGGAAATCCGAGTGTCCTTCACAGAGAAATGTGGAAAGGAGTTTGCAGAGTTCTAAGTAGCACGAGCACCAAAAAGAGACGGAGGATTTGGAACACAAAGACGGGGGTGGGGGCGGGGGAGTGGGGGCGGTGCGGGGGGGGGGGGGGGGGGGGGTCTGGGGAAACGGAAACTGCAGGAATGAGGGTGGACTGCTTATTTGCTTCTTTATAATGATGACAACAATGTACCCCCCCCCCCCCCCCCCCCCCAAAAAAAATAAAAACCAATTGAACGACGGGCGAAGCAAAGATAGATCCAACAGAACCAGCAGTGTTGCCTTTTCTGATTGTTTCTCAACCTGTTTCCGTTTTTGTTTTTATTTGATCCCTCTTGTGTTTGCGTCCGGGGGGGGGGGGGGGGGGGGGGCACAAGTCGTGGGCGTCGTCCTCGCTCTTCAGCGCGTTTGGGGAATATTTTTCTTAGGCGTAGCGACACGAGCTCGGCCCTGGCACGTCGAGGCGTCCGTGCCGAACCCTCCCCACAAGTTCTTAAAAAAATAAAACCACATAAAATAGCGACGGTGGATAAAAGTTGACGCCCTGTACCTGCCTTCAGTCGACGTGCCGTGATTGTCGGCCGGACCAGTCTTACTGCTCGAGGTGGAGGCAGCGGTGACCTCCGATCAGAGCGAAAACCATCCGTCAGTTTCCTTCATCTAGGTCTTACGATTTTTTTTTTTGTTTTTGTTTTTGTTTTTTTTTGTTTTGGGCTTTTTTTGTTTTTTTTTTGTTTGTTTGTTTTTTGTTGCCTGTGAGGAGGAACAGCGAGCTCTGCAAATTAAAGTCTGTCTTTCTCTTAGCTGAATTTATTAGCGCATTTTTAAAGCCCTCTTGGTGATCAGTTTGTCATTTTTACGTGAGTCTCTGTGCTCGTGTGCTTTTTTTTTTTTTAAGTTCTCTGAGGTGGGGTCAAAGCCATGATTTGGCAGCAAGAGACATCCTTGTCGCACACTCCTGAATTATGTTAATGCTACTAATTTTGCACTTATATTTATGAGTGTGATGTTAATTTGATTCAACTTAAATTCCATCTCTCTCTCAATATTGTTGTCATAGCTGTGAAACCGAACGTAGGATTTCATAAATCAACAGGTGTGAATTCTCCCCAAATTTGCTGAGTAAGGACGTTAAAAAAAATTGTATGTATCTATGATGGTGGTGGATTTGAATACGCAAAAAAGTAGCAATGTTTTAACAAATTGTGCATGTTATTTTTGTACAATATAACTTTTAAAGAGGTAACAGAGCATTAAGCTTTATATGTGTTGAGGTACATGAGGTTGTGAATATCACGGTGACTGTTGAAATTGACTCAGCTGTGCTATTTTGAAGATGGAACGATTTAACCTGTTAATTGTTCACTTGTGGGGAGTGAGCTGATAATTGTCACTTCACTTGGTCTACTCTGTTTCTTTTTTTTTTTTTGTTTTTGTTTTCTTTTCTCCCCCCCCCCCCCCCCCTCTCTTCTTGTATATACCCTTATATTAACACCTCCCACCAAACTTCTGAGGCTTATGAGATTGCAATGAGTTTCTTTCAGCTTTTGGCTGAGCAAATTGAACCATGGAGGGTATTCTCAACCTTTCCCCGAGCTTAGTCATCGCCACATTTCGTTCTATAAATGCAAGACAATCGCAGACCAAATCCAATGGCTGGTTTGTTGACTGAAAACATTGTCTTGGTTTTAATGAAGGCTGTTCATTTTTGCCCCCAACTTAGATGAGCCTAGGTGTTCGAGGTTGTCCATCCTAATAAATGCTTTTCTGTGAGTTGTTTGCTGTGCATCAATCTCTCCTAAGGTCACTCACTATTGCTTATTTTGACAATGTTTATCCAGTTTAAATTATTTAAACAAGCCATTGTTTTGGCACTCAATGTAATTAAGATAAAAATGCAGAAGGCTTTTGAATGTCTTGAGTTGTTTGATGGAATTGTTTCCATGCCGTATGGAAGTGGAAGATGTTTGTATCTAAGTATTCATGTTTCTCTGAGGAGCTTTTTATTATTTTGATTTTTTCCGTTTGCATGTGACAAAATGAGATGGCAACAGTTCCCCTGGACCGGGGATATGTTTTAGGAACCCCGCTTGTTCCGGAGCCCAATTACACATTGCTATCCTCATTGCTGTGTATTCTTCGGAGCATCACAATGGACAGTGGAGCGGATTGCCGGCAGCCATCTCTACACTTTAGCAAATATTGAAGCACACACCGATCTAATCAAATCTCTACTCGGAGATTTATGCTAATGCATTTATTATTTTGCTCGTAATTCATGATATAATGCTTTGAAAATAGCACATGTAATATACTTGGTCTAATGTCCATGTTATGGCAAAAAGCTGAATAGTGTTGGGTGTGTACACGGCAAAGCCCCTTGATCGATTAAGGACACTAAGGCCATAGTATTAATATATACATATATATTTTTTGTTTGCCAACATTTTGACGTTTCTTTTTCCCCCAAATACCCTTATTCTATCAGCCTAACACTTTAAACTGCTTTGGGCTTATTTTCTTCCCTCTGTTTGCCTTCTGTTTGCATTCAGTTTATACGCTCATCATACAAACATTACTCTTTTTACATTTGGAACGTTATTTTGCGTTCATATTTTCTAATTGTATTTTCAAAAAGAACGTGAATCTCTTTCCTTCTAACATGGGTACAGTGATTGTGTAGTCTATTGTACCTTTTTGGGGAAACAATACTGTATATTTCTGCCTTTTGACAGTCTTAACTATCTTACCCTCTGGAGAACTTGACAGATACCCTTAGAAGACAATGAGTATGTTTAAAAAAATAAATAAAAAAATACATAAAGTAATATTTTGCAAAATGTATCATTCCAATAAAGTTACTTGTTAAGACTAAAATCTCTGGGTCATTATTTAACCATAAAAACCACCCACCAAGCATAAATGCACTGATGTCAACCATCAGTTTAACCTTTAAAACGGGAGGCATCGCTGCCTTGACTAGATTTTCTTTTTTTTTTGTAATTTTTATGGCAAGGCCCCTTTGGCAGAATAACCCCTGGCTGAGGACTCATCACCCACAGACACTTACCTACACTTTGTCAACCTTTAATTAACTGTAGTGTGGTTTCATTTTAGCTTCAACCTTGCTGACAAAACGTATAAATCTCCCAATAATAAAAAACACCGTCATTAATGAGGTTGAGCATGCATGTGTGGAAAAACAAACAAAAAAAATATATATATATATATGTATAGAATAAAAAAAATGGAAAAACAATGTATTACAAATACCACATCTTTTAATAATATAAATAAATAAAAAATGAGTCATGGATCCGGATCCAATACATTCTTTAGAGGACCCCTGTTTGGCAATATACTATTGTTGTATATTACAGTATTTACTTTTTCGCTGGTGTTTACAGTCGGCAAACAGCGGAACGCTGTGTGGATTACTCACGGCAAGAAATCAATAATCACAACAGCTTGTTATAAATAAACTTCAGTGATATTGACACGGATCCCAATCGGTAGCGCATCATGTGTTCTTGGTAAGAGTAGGTGATCGGGCGGCGACGGTATCGCCAATGCGTCGTCTCCACTTGGGGGGGGGGGGGGGTTTGCGTCGAAGGCGGCGGCGGGTTTGCACGCCCGCCGTGCGCCGCCGCCACGTCCACCTTAAATCCCTCTTGCGGCGAAACTTTTTCCGCATCTCGGCCGGTCCACCTTAAGCGCACACGCAACGCAGGCGCAGCGAGGTTTCCGCTCCTCCGCTGGGGCTCGGACCGCGGTTCACGGGAAACACTGTGCAAGGTTGACGCACCAAGGAACCGAGGGAGCGGGAGGGGAGAGAATAAAGCCGCCGCAGCCTCTGTCGGGGAGAGAAAATAAAAATAAAAAAATAAAATGTCCAAGTACCGAGAATGGATCCTGGACACCATCGACTCGCTGCGGTCGAGGAAAGCCCGACCGGACCTGGAGAGGATCTGCCGAATGGTCCGGAGACGACACGGGTCCGAGCCGGAGCGAACCTGCGCGGAACTGGAGAAGCTGATCCAGGAGCAAAGTGTCCTCAAAGTGAACTACAAAGGCTCCATCTCGTACCGGAACGCCGCCAAGGTGCAGCGGAGAAGTCGGAGAAAAGATGACACGACGACGGCGGCGTCGGCGGCGGCGTCGGCGGCGTCGGCGCCGGCGTCGGCGTCGGAGGCGGCGGCGGCGGCGAGGCGGAACGCGGCGGAGGAAGCCAGCCACTCGGACCTGAGCAACGGGGACAGCGCGCTAGGACCCACGGACCAGGATGAGGCGGAGGACCTGGAGGTAACGCGGAGGGGGGGAGGGGAGGGGAGGGGAGGCGGGCGGGGGAGAACACACACACACACACACACACACACACACACACACACACACACACAAAAAACCCCAACAACAACAACAAAAAAAAAAAAAACAAGAAAAGGGGGCTTACAAGTTAAACCGTGCACTACGGAGGCGGGGGAGGGGGACGGGGGACGGGGGACGGGTTCTTCTCCACCACGGGGTTTGCGGTGACGCGAGTGAGTGAATGCAAGTGCACCCAAAAAAAAAAAAAAAAAAAAAAAAAAAAAAAAAACTGCCGCAGACGGGGAGCGGCTGTTTCTCCTCGCACGAGCGCTACCGGAGGTGGGGGAGAGAAGGAGAAGAAGAAAAAACACACACACACACACACACACACAGCAACAATGGAAGCGTCGGGTGTATTTTTATTTCCCGAATAGCGGCGGAGGAATCCCAACAAACTATTCGTGATTTATTCGAAAGAAAGAAGAAAGAAAATTAAAAAAAAAAAAAAAAAAAAAAAAAAAAAAAGTTGTCCCGGTCCCGTCCACGCAACAACCCGGGCCGAAGCGCTGCTTTCTTGCTTTTTCTTTTTTTTCTCTCCTCTTTTTCTTTTCAGGCACGAACTCCAGCGCCGCGTCGCGTCGCGGGTCTGGGGTGAGGGAGGGGGAGGGAGGGGGGAAAGTATGGAACGCTACGGGCTCGGGCAGCCTGCGGAGAAGGCGCTGTTTGTGTGCGTGTTTTTTTTTTTTTTTTTTTTTGGTTTGTTTTTTTGCGGGGCGGGGGGGGGGGGGGGGGGGGGGGGGTTATTGTCGCGTTTATCCGAGCGCGTTAGCGGCGCCTCTTCGCGCCGTCGCGGGGGGAACCCGACCCCGCGCCCACCCGCTGCTAAGTCACCGCGGGTTGCGTTGCTTTCGAGCGCTGACAAGAAGAAGAAGAAGAAGAAGAAGAAGAAGAAGAAGAAGCGCTGCGTCGTAGTGCGCGCTCCGTGAGACCCGGAGAGAGAGAGAGAGGGGTGGAGGAGGTGGAGGAGGAGGAGGTGGAGGAGGAGGAGGTGGAGGAGGGAGGGAGGGAGGGGGGGGGGGGCTGGGGTGTTTTTCGCGCGGCTCCCTCAACTCCGCGCGCACTTCGCACTTCGAAGGAAACGCGAGTTTTTGGGTTTTTGTTTTTTTTTGTTGGTTTATTTATTTATTTATTTATTTATTTATTTATTTTTTATTTTTTTAAAAGACGCCCAAGCGCGGCCTCTACCCCGTCCGCTCCTGTCAGAATGAACTAACCAGAGGCCGGAGGGGAGGGGAGGGGAGGGGAGGGGACTCGCCGTGTCAGCGCCGACGGCCGTGGCCTCCCGACGCCTCGGGACAAATCGACGCGGCTGCGAACGGAGACGCGCGGTCGACGTGAAAGTTGGGGCCGCGCGGGCCGGCGGCGAGACGCGAGTTTCGCGACGCGCGATTGGCGAACGCTCCGTTCGCCGGGAACGGAGCGTTCGGAGCGACTCGGGAGTCCGGAGCCTCCCCGGCGAAAGAGTTGCGGCGAGGTCTGGTTCTTCCGCTCGCAAACTAATAATAATCCCTGGAGATCACGTTCATGTCGGGGGTTGGGGGGTGGGGGGGCGAGTCGGTATAATTCATATCGGACGTGATTTGTTTACACTTTCGCATTCCATCAAAATGAATAATTGTGACGGAATGAAGTGATTCGCGCGAGAATTCCCCTCGCGAGTCGGAGCCGAACCGACGCGCCTGACTCTCCCTCGCTGACCCGCGCGTTAACACGGACCGAGTCACGACAACCGCGAGTCGAGGGACCGACTCGGCTCCTTGCGCCGAGTGACTCGTCGGGGACCGGATCCGAGAAACCAGCCGAACCTTCGGTCGCCGAGCGCGGCGGGCGCTGTTGTGTCTCGGACGCGCGGTCCAACGCGTCGTCGTCGCTCGTTTGTTTCGCTCCCCAGACACGGGGGGGGGGGGGCAAAAAACAACAACTAAAACAGCGTGCTTGACGCGAAGCTGTTTTTTGGGGGGGAGGGCATGTTGTGACGTGTTTTTAAATTGTGTTTCGTTTTAACTGGATGCTCGTCGCGTATTCCTGACGGGGTGGACGTGCCGGTGCGGTTCTTATTTACCGCCGTAGCGGTCAGATTGCGACATCGGTACGAGCGCGTTTTACGTTGACACGGACGCGGCCCCGCGTCCGTGACCGCATTCCCCTGCAACCCCCGTAGTCTTGACAGGATTTGGGCTAGAATGATCTTTATTCCTTTATTTTATTCATTTATTTATTATTATTTCTTTTTTTTTAATCAGCGCTTATGAGCTGAAAAGAGAGACGTTCTCCCGTCGGCCTGTCGGCCGGGACATGTGTTGCGAGACGCAGTGGAATTTGTGCTGCGGTGTGGACAGACATAATAATGAACTTAATATTTGCGCCAGGACCGTCTCCCACAGAATTACTGGACATGTCGCATCTCGCCAACCTGCAACCCTACACACACACACACACACACACACACACTCCCCAGATCCCCGTCACCCATATGTTGCCTCGAACACCTCCAGGCGCTGTTTCACAACCTTTTCTTGCAATGAAACGATCCCAAGGCGCCGTGGGGGGGGGGGGGGGGCTGGACCCCACTGAAAACGTCACAGACGTGTATAACTGTGCTTATTGTTACTGTATTAGCGCTCACTTTAACTGCAAAACCTCAGCTTGTTTCACCGAATTAGCACAACATTTTGACTGCCACACAAGAGTTCATTTCCGTTACTCAAAATGTTTGATTACAAATTAAATAAGTCACATTTTAAAAATCTGAACAATTTTGACGGCACTCCTGCGGAGCTACTAGTGTGCCGTGGCGCAGAGGTTGAAGAACACTGTCTTAGGACACCGCTTTGTTCTGACGTGTTGACCATATCCCATAGTGTACATGTTAAATGGCTTGCCATCGAGTCTCGACAGTTAGGAAACCCTGTGCTCATTCACCGCAGGGCGATGGCTCCATGGTCATGGACACGGACAGCAATGCCGATGAGGAAGGGGCGGAGGAGAGTCGGGACGGGCAGGATGGTCCTTCTCCACCCAACAATACATTTGAAGATGCCGCCGTGCAATTTGCTTCCACCCACGCCTTCTCCGCCCCGTGCTCTCCCCTGGGCTCCCGCCCCGGCCCCGGGTCCGCGTCCGGGGCCAGCCCCGTCCGTGGCCTGATCTGTGCCTCCGCCTGGAAGGCCAATGAGCGGGCCAGATCCTTGCCCCCCTCCAGCCCCAGAGCGCTCGCTCACAGCGACTGGGCCTACGATGCTTCCGTCTGCCCAGCGGAGCCCCATCACCCGGCAGCGCAGAAAGACAAAGGTATTTGGACGCTCCAGACATCCAGACCGCTGGAGAAGTGTTTTTTGAAGTCAAGAATAAGAGGACGTTCTCCCTCCTTTGCCCGTGTGCTACACCAGTGGAATCACAAGAACATAGAGTATATCGAATTGGTATAGCTCCTCAAAGGCATTATGCAGTTTAATACATACGATTACGGTTGAATATTAATGATAGCCTTTATTTGTACAGCACCTTTCATACACAACGTGCAACTCAACTGCTTTACATTAACAGGAGGCAATCAAGTAGAAATAATAAACCAAAGCAAACATACAAAATGCATTTGATAAAGGTAGATAAACGCGCGGGTGTTTTGCCGTGCGCTGGGATGTGATACACTTGCTTCCCTCCATATTGGCAGGAGCACTAAAGCCTGCAGAGCCGTCTTCAACCACCAGTCCGCCTGTTCCAAAGAGCACTGTGAAAACGGAAAACGGAGGACGGATGGAGGACAGCCCTATCTCCACGGACCAGCTGGTCCCAGACTTTGGGACGAGACCGGTAATTGGTCCATATTGCCGCCGTGATCGACAGGCTCACCTGTCTGTCTGTGTCCCTCCTCATTACTCCTCTTTGCCTCCTTCCTATCTGATGTATCCATGTATCTTGTCCTTTATTCTCTCGCTCTCTCTCCCTTTCTCTCGAACAGGATGAGAGCAGTGATGGGGGAGCGCAGACTCTGCCCTTGCCCTCTGACAACTGTGAGTTATTCCTCTTATCTCTCTCTCTTTTTTTTTTATCCACTGGCTCTGTGGTCTTGTTACGCAGTATATATATATATATATAGTGTCTTGAACGTGAATTAGATACTAAACAGATTTTTATTGGATCCCCTGTAATTTTCAACAATGGTTTCGAGCAATAAATCTGTTGACGTTGGTTGGGGTTATTTAAAGTCCTCTTGACATTTACAGATAAATGGACCATTCTCATCTTGATGTTGTGGGGAGCCATCGGGTCTTGTAGTGTATCGTGGTTAAAGACTGAATTCAGTGAAACACCATTGACAGAAGCAATGAAATCCAAGCAGCATTTTACTGTTACCGGGTGAAATAAAAAGGAGGAAAGACTCTAATTGTGATTCAGTGTTGCATTCTCACTCCAAGTGAACTGTTTCTGAATATGCTCGGAAGTGGACAGAGACCCATGTTTTTGTCATGGTCGAGGAGTCGTGGTTTTGACCGTGGTTAAATGTAAGAGGTTAAATGCATTATAGTTATGAAAAATCAAACCCAAACAGCAGTGGTATGATCACGGGTTTAATGTCTGTACTCAGCATCTCCTTCAACCTAATTATATAGAGTTCAGTATTAATCTGAGCAAAGACTCCCTAATTCCTCAGTGTATATGATTGTTCCCGACTTGGAGCACTAAACACAATTAAAAAAAAAAAAAAAAAGATGGGGGTGTCAAGAACCATCCTAGCCCGACGCTAGGGCAGGTTGATTAAAAATAATAAATCTTGCCATCACTTCCGTGTCGTGAACAACACTGTCACTTTTAACACTGCGAAAAGAAAACTTCCCTTCTCCGGCAAACAAAACAAACAAGAGTAGTGTTGAAACGCATAGATGTCCGTGTTTCAAAGACGATCCAAACCATAATTGAATATGGCCGCCTTGTGGTGTGGCCGTAACAATGGTTCCAAAGAGCCCACGATGGCGATGTTCGTGTTTGGGAGAAGTACGTCACTTTTGACACAGACTTCCACCCTTTCCCTGTCAGACAGATCTACAACGGGTGCGATGGTGTTAGTTTGCTCGCCAGCTTGAGTATCCGACCGTGTGGCACGTTTCCCTTGATTGTTTTCCAGGATAGAACATTAATCCAGAGCGTGAATGGTAGCCCTCACTATATATAGAGAGCTGGCTGCGATCGGATTTTAATCCGTAGGTTGGTGTCACTCCGTGAGATCGTCCCTGTCTGGTGGATTGCGCCGCGAGTCCCAGGAAGTCCATTTAAAACTCAAATTCCAAATATTAAATTATTTTGTTTACCGGACCCCGCCACCATTAACGGAGACAGCATAGTAGAGGAGCACGTGCATGATACATTGGATGGCTGTTTCTTATAAAGTGCCAGCTCGATAAAGTATAAATTGTGAGATTTTTTAGCAACATACTCTTGTGGAATACCACATTGTGTATTACATTGTTTTTAATGTTCCAAGTCAACTCAACTTTTTAAGGTTCCGATTTTAAGGTTCCAATTTCATTCATTCATGCATTCACATCAATCATCCCTTGGTACCAAGCTGAGTGATGAGTGGATTGAACTGTTCTTTAATCTATTTGCCATTTCCATTAGCATTGGGTCGATTGCTGATGTGACATTGAGAGTATTCAGAATGAACAATTGAATGATAAGAATATTGAAGGGTTATTAATCTCCTTTTTACACAAATGAACATATGGTCTTGGAGGTCCCTAAAACATGTTTTCGAATTTCTTTGCTGAAAATACCACTCGCATTATGCATTCTAGCCACTCTAACATGCCTCTTATACGACCATCCTCTTCCAAAACGGGCGTTTTTTTTTTTGTTTTTTTTGGGAGCCCCCCTCCCGAGGCCCCGAGTTCTGCGAGCCAATGGCTTTTGAGCGTGGCTTCCGGGTTTCGTTGTATTTTCTCCGTAACTTACACTGATTTCACCTCATCAATCCACCAAAATCTGTCTCTGACCAAATTTGAGGTGGGAAATAAGCGATCAGTTGATGAATCTTCACTCATATTACATCTACAAGGCCTCATTCAAAAGTTTGTTCTGACTTTCCTTGCCGTGCTCCAGGCTTGTGGGAGACATGGACGGCGGTGTGTCGCACCGGGTCTCTCAGACACGGTGATTTTTTTTGTGTGTGTCATGTAAGCATCGGAACATAAAATAAAACAAATTTATCAATACATCTACAATAAAAACACACTTTTTTTATTGATTTTGTTTGGAGAAACGCACAGCGGATCGTAAGCCTACAGTCTATCTACCACATACTTGTTTTTTTCATAGTTATTTTTAAAATACTTACATGTCCGTCGTCTGCAGTTTCTTCACAGTTGGTATTAATTCCTCTTCCTTTTAAATGATGTGTTTGTTGAGTTACTCAGATGGAGGGAGGTTCTAATAGTAATATGTCTCAATGCTACGTAGTACTGAGACACAAATCGGCTCGTTTCAGGACTGGTCTTCTGAATCACAACGCTCACAAAACACTGACTGAGTTGTCTTATTTCACAGTTTGTGTGTTAGTGGGCCCACCAGAGACCACAATGTGTGCACTAGCATCGGAAAAGTGAGTTTGCACGATAGGTCTCCTTTGAGATCTAGTCCGCCTCTAAAAAAAAAAAAAATTTTTTTTTTCACATTTGCAACAGGTGCTCATGACAAAAATAATATAGATACGGATTCCTTAATGACGACCGAGGAGGCAGTTGTGAACGGTGTTGAAGACCACGAAATGTGAGTATCCTGCAGCTTGAGCCGAGGAGCAGGTTCCTCCTCTTCTAGATCTCTATCCAAATCAATCCAATTGATCCCATACGGCAACACCCACCTACACACACACACACACACGCACACACCATCACATTTTGCACTTTGGCATACCTTCCGCGCTCTATTTCCTCTTGTATTTATTCATTTATTTATTTTTTCCTTTTGTTTTGCTTTTCATCTTTATTTGTTTGGGAGGCCCAAACGGCTCCAGATAGAATTTATTTTTTCTGATATTGTTTGGGTCGCCTCCCTTCCACTTTCATCAACAGAAACCTCTCATTCTACTCAGTGGCCCGTCTCATAAAGCAACAACAAAGGAAGTTCTTTTTTTGATTTGTGGAAAGAGTTTTTTTGTTTTTTTTGTTTTTTTTGTGTATTTATTTATTTATTGGAAGGTTTCTGACTCCCCTTTTTTTTATTTTTTTTTATTTTTCCTCTCTCTCCAGCTCGGTGAAAAAGGAGAAGACGGGCCAGAACCTTCTGCAGTGGAGTGTGGCCGACGTGGCCAGTTACTTCTCTGCTGCCGGCTTCCCAGAGCAGGCGGTGGCTTTCAGAACGCAGGTCAGTGAGCCGAAATAACACTAAACCGCCAAGATAAAAGAAAATAACTGGATTTATTCAGAGACTGCGTTATTATTCTGGAGGAGACGGGGCGCCTTCTTCCGTCTTTAATGGGGAAAGTGGCGATGGCCACTGAGTCAGAAAACGGTGCAATCACCGCACGTTTGCCTGTTCGGGTTTTTATATTAAGGACATTCCACCAATCCTGCTGTTAAGGTTTTGGCTTGTCTTCAATGTCGCAGCGTGATTCTTTATTGTGCAGCGCTGGACGAAGCATGAGAAGTATTGTTGAGTGGAAAACCATTTTTTTTGCCCTTGGGAACAACATCCTATGCTCCGTTCCATTGGTGCATCTGAGGACGAGATCCAAACTGAGATATGTAGGACTCCCAGGTCAAAGATGGAGGAGCGACTTATCTTCTTATTAGCCAGGAGAGCCGACCAAAGTGAACTGGCTTGTCTTTTCTGTTTGATGATGGTCTCAGTCAGAGTATGAATCGCAGAAAGAGGGGTCGGCGCCGAAGCTGCAGACGATTGTTCGACAAGGAAAAGCCGAACCGACCGAAGGAGAATGCGCTTTACGAATGTCTCATGAATGCAAAAACAACCTACTATTTCAAACAAAAATATGGCGCTGTTGTAATAAGTAAAAAAACGTTCAAATGAAAATAACTTAGTTTAGCTTTCGGTCATAAATCAGCAGATTTTAATGAGAGGTGGCAATAAAACTTGACCTCCATAACAAGACAATTCAGTGTTACTGTTGTGTATCATCATAAATCATAAAATAATAGGTGGGTTGAAAGTTATTTTGAGTGTCCACTTTTTGCATAACTAACACAGCGGTTCCAACACGTCTTTTTTTCCCTTTTATCAGACAAAAGTATTGCTTGAAAACATTGTTTATTAAGACTTTATCAGCGAGTTACATGACTAATATCAGCGTGTTTGAATGACATGTTCATTTCAAGCACAGCGGTGCCTCGGGTCAGTCGACAGTCTGTCGAGGGGAGCGTGGGTCTGGCACTGCGGACGCTGTCCCCACCCTCTTGTTTGGGCTAAAGTCGATTTCACACACGTTAGTGTCAAAAACACGAGTCTCCTCTGGATGTGACGCAAAAAGAAGTGGACATCATTCTAAACGAGCCACTGGGAAAAATTATTCGGCCAAAATAAGCAACGTACGCGACGTGACGTCGTATTCCACTATAGTTGCTGCTACTTTTAAAACGCCCGTGTCAATTTGAAATGCGCCTCTTTCTGCGGCGGCCACAGCTCTGGGGATCTGACCATTGGGGTTTGGCCCCGGCGTGTTCACTCTCCAGCTTAAGGGGAGGATCGTCCTGTGGCATATTGTTATACACATGAACGTTTGCATCCAAAACCGATGGCGAGACCAGCAGAATCCACTGATAAACACGCTTTCGAGACAGGGAGGTTGGGATTGTTGGGAAGTCCGCTGGCGTAGTAACTGATCAGGACGCAGGATGTCGCCTCCCCCTGCTCCAGCTGCTGCAACGTGAGGCGCTCAAGGTTTAGTGTTTGTTTTGTTTTTTTTATGCACGGTAAATTCATCCACGGTCAACAATCTAACTTAACATCCTCCTTCTTTCCCGGCAGGAAATCGACGGCAAGTCTCTCCTGCTGATGCAGCGCACGGACGTGTTGACCGGCCTCTCCATCCGACTCGGCCCCGCCCTCAAAATCTACGAGCGCCACGTGAAGGTCCTCCAGAGGACCCACTTCCTGGAGGACGAGGACCTCTGAGGACCGAGCGGTAGAAGTGTCAGACGCTGCTGCATGCTGCTGAACCCCGCCCCCTCCATCTCCACTAAACCAGGGGGAGGGCGACGCAGAGGGGGGGAAAAAAAAAAAAAAAAAAAAGGACGGGGCGCCTCGGCGGCGAAGAACGACCGATTCCTTAAAGAACGCCATCCTACCTCTCATTGTGGACTTTTCGAAGAGTGGTTTTTCATTTCACGCCGTTTGGCATACAGTAGCGACGCATTGATAATCAGATGACCTCTGAACCTTTGTGAAAAGGGAACGTGGGCGCGGAGGAGGTTGACGGGCAACCGAAAGGGGGGGACCCGTATTCGTGCCGAGCGGAACACCCGTGGGCCGACGCCCCCGCAGAGAAACGAGCCCGTTCTGCCGTTGGACCCGGCCCGAACCGAACAAAAAAGGAAAAAGACGGACAGCTTTGGCCCGAAAGGTTGAATTGCTCCTTATTACCCGACACGGTACTGGCACCTTTTCGATATTTATTCAGAAACAATGGTTATGAGTCAAACAACTGAATGAAAAGCATATGCGGTCCGCCTTCTCCATCTGTTTTTGTACGATGAGTTCAATTTGAATTTCAGCGGAGAAGGACCGGTATCGTCGAGTCAACAAAGCCTGCGATTTCCGGTGGCTGAAAAAGGCAATACGTTAGGTTATCTGTGCTCCATTTTCTCCGGCAATTTTTCTTTTTTTTTTTTTTTAATTAATCTGTTCCATTTGAACACAGCCGATTTGAGCCGCGGTTGGCAGACGGATGTGACCGGAACATATGCAGTCAAATGTTATACCTGCTTACACAAGCAAAAACTAGTTCCCAGCTTGGTAAAATGTAAATGCCTACCACAATTTACTGTTTTAAAAACTTAGCGCGGGAGTTGAATGCCTTTTTTTACAAACTAGAGATCTCGGATCAAATGCAATATTCTGTTTTCATCTCTTCATAGTTCGTTCCATGTTCGTTGTGTGTTTGCGTTTGTTTTTATTGTTTTGCATTTGTCTCGTGGTGACATCCATTCGAATTGTAACATTCCATATATTGTTCTGTATGTTTGTAATGTACTTTTTGTTATCTTGACACCTCACCCAGGGTCACAAATAAAATTTGCCATTCTTTTTTTTTTTTTTGCAGTCTCCTGTTTCTTATTCCTAGTCGTACTACAGCTGGCCTTGTTACACTGCGATGTGAACCTTTTTATGTTTTTTTTTTTTTTAGTTTTTTTTTTTACCTCAAGAAAAAGCTTTTCTCCCCTTTAGCAAAACACTAAACCTAGTGTGTGTATATGAATATGAATGAAGGTAGACTCCATGAGTGTGTGTCTGAGTCTCTGTGTGTGTGTTTGTTCGTTCGTAAACACAAATATAGTAGAGAGAGAGAGAGATGGTTTCTTACCCCCAAAAAATTAAATGGACCATCATTATCTATGCAAACCGTAATCCCTAAATCCACTGACCTTCCACACAAGGACCATTTATTACAAGTCACCTAGGAAGCGAAGTGAAAGTTCAGCTTGCTCTTACACTGTGAGTGCTGCTCAAAATGGAAGACGGTTTTTGGCACATTTTAATAAATTAAGACTCTGGTACAATATAGGAAGGAAGGTTTCTATGAGATCACTCTGTCCATGCCACTGCGACTCCTCACAAAGTGACACACCAGTGCACGTCACGCAGGGCCCCCACGACTCCCCTCCGCCTGCGACACGCTACCCCCACGCGGCGTCCAAGGGTGACGGCGGAGACCCTGGCGTTCGTGGCCGGGTTCTCCAAAACCTACAGGATTAATGGGATTATGGAGGTGCGCAACGTGGGGTATTCACGGAAATCCTTC
The DNA here is from genome assembly GCF_960531495.2 of Zeus faber. Lineage (NCBI taxonomy): Eukaryota > Metazoa > Chordata > Actinopteri > Zeiformes > Zeidae > Zeus > Zeus faber. Next base: position 18,649,094 of record NC_137205.1, read on the forward strand.
AGGTAGCCGCGGTGTTTCCCTCTGGCCAATATAGTCATCCGGACGAAGCCAACGATGGTGAAGCATGCGACGGGGACACACTGGGTCATTACTGTGAAGCCCACCCAGGAGCCCAGCTGTGGGGAAAAACACACACAACCAGTAGATGGCAGCAGTACTTCATCTGAAACTGCATTAAAAAAATATGTACTGTATTTCTGAATGATGAGCTAACTTCATGACATCAATATTTTATCTCCCATGCAATGGTGTTTATTATTTATTTGGGGACAAAAATGTTCCACAAAAATTCCAACGACGACCAAAGTTGAAAGCAGACATTACACTGTAGTGGAAAGACAAGCGCATGTCTGTCCCCTGTGATCCCCGCACACATCTTTGAAGCTGTAGCAGTAGCATTTCGGATTCGTTTTGTCAGAATAGCATATATCTTGATTGAGCATTACACAGTACTTTTATTTAGCAATGCAAAGTTTGTGCTCACCTCATATGTGTAGTTCGGGCAAGAGACCAAAACAAAAATCCAGGTGAAGGGATTCTTTGTTGGATATGGAACTTTCTTTACTTTTGAACCTGAGGTTGTAGATGATAATGGAAATTACATTCGAAAACGTATCATTTTCATGTAACGACTTTGGAAATCATAGTATGGACAAGTGGTATCTATGGTACCTCTGGTCTACCCGGTCTCACACTTTTGGGTGCTCATAGACACGAAAACAAATCTATTGAATCCTCTCCTGGAGCACAATCGTCAGATTTTTTTCATGCGGCACATAATGAAATTTAAACAATTCATTTGAATGTGGAGATTTATTTTTTGGGGGGGGGTGTACGTACACGTACAAACATAGACTAAAACTAAAACAAACCTGCCGAAAGTACAGTACACCACCATGTGACATGCACCCATGCATTTTATAATTTTAAATGTATGGGTTTAAATTTCCTTCTGAGCACGAAATAAAAGCGGGATATCGGTTTTGCTTTTTTCTCCATTGAATGGTCTAATTAATTCACACCCTCAGTATGAACTACATTCATAGTTTCAATTTAACTGGATATAAATATCAGCATTTGCATGCCTGTGTACCCATCAGCCAGTGCGGCAAACATTTCCATTTCAGCGAGCTCCACCAATCAGAGACGTCGCTGTTACACTTAGGATTATGGGAAGTGTAGTACTTCTCCATGACATCGCGAATAAAACATGCTTGTCTTCCAACACGGTTGATACATACAGATTTGTGGCTTCTACAGGAGCAAAAATAAATTATTATATCCATTGCTCATATTTAAGCAACTATTTAATAAATGTTTCAAACCCTAACGCTGTAATAATGCTGCTGCCCCATTTTGTAATGCATCATGATGCAACTGCCTCATGGGTAAAGAAGTTATATTATTATAAACCTACAAATAAAACAAAGTTATGGGTGAAAAAAGAACATCCATGTGTTGCTCGGTGTTAATTTAGTCAGGTAATATACCTGTGTTGTCAGAATTTACACATGTCATTTGCAAAGCCCTGAATTATATGTTAAGCCATTTTAAAGGTCGACCCCTTTTGACACTCCTCTAAAAGTACATGTCCAGAGCTGTCCAAAGCAGTTGACCTTATCTTTTAATAACTGAGATATAGTGATCTCTGGTCGGGGTTCAAGGTTCTGATCTGAATATCAACTGTCAAGTTTGGATGAAGTAGAATAATATAAGCTCAAATAATAGCCATATTTAAGCGGGTGCCACCGTGTGGTTGTAGTTGTAAAAAATAAGACAATAACTCCTTTCCCAACATTATTTTTTATAATCATGGCAGGAGAATAACGTGGCAACATTGTGTTTTAATGAGTCAAATATTCCAGACTAAATACACTGTACCTGTAGGAAAAAGGAGAACAGACGGTCCAGAGGACTAGTGGATTTATTTTCTTGGAAAGATATCAATATTCATGATGTACGCATTCTGAATGCGTCCTCATTGGTCAAGTCCAAACGAGTCTTTACTGTTGGAATTGTTTACCACACTGGCTGATGGGTATCGTCCAACCTTGAATTTAATAGATCATTCAATAGCGAAAAAGCGAAAATAGTATCCAAGGTTAGTTTTAGTTTACACTATAGTTTAGTGTAGTGTATTCATGGTATACCCCCCCCCTGGAGTAAAACTTGGAGTAAATCTACATTTCATTATTTGCAGCACGAAAAAATAAGCGGACAATCGCGCTCCAAGACAGGTACAATAGATTCATTTTTGTGAGAGTGTGAGAGTGAGACCGGGTCGCAATGGTAGCACAAATGAATGGGTATGTCTGTGTGCATGTGTGGGGAGTGGGGCTGTCTCACCTGGTGGTTTAAGGTTACGAAGGGCAACGTGAATTGAGAAATTACCAAGTTGACAGAACTGCAGTGATACAGACACCCGGAAAATTACTGACAGCAGAGGGACAGGTATCAGGTTCACGTATCAGTATCAACACAGAACCTCCTCCGTTTTCCCACTCACCAAGAAGATGTAAAGTGCCGATTTCACTTGCTGCTCTCCATAATCTGCAGGCGTGTGCAATGGCATAAATTATGAGAATGTTGAAAGTGAACTTAATGAAGGAATGCACGGAGCTCATCACTCACAGGGTGGCGTGTAGAGAGGGTGGTTGATGTAATAAGCCATCCAGGCTGCAAAGCACCAGTAATAGCCACAGTTCTAGAAGAGAAAAACAACAAGGCGCTATATTCGGTCAAATTATGATAGAATGAGACGTCGGCTCGTGTTTGACACGGTGTTTGACGTTGCACGAATGCACAAAATGGTGTACATGTAGCACTCATCACAACACAGCGTCTTCACCTTGAAGATGTTTCGCAGCGGCATGGTCCCGTGAGAAATGCGATGGATGAACAGCGTCTCCAAAATCCGTTTGATGTAGTGGAAGGAGTGGCACATGCAGGCCAGGCTGCGGAAGAAGAGGCGATATTGTAATACCGCCCCGGCGGGGACACGTTGAGCTGGATTGGCGTTGCACTTGGCACGGAGCGAGGGTCAACTTTGCAACGTGCCCGACGATTGTTGGAAAGGCGTCTGTGTGAAGCATCGATACGCTTGACGACAAGGACCAGCGGACTCTTAGGAATAATTATCGCGCAGCTCGATGGAATACTCAGCTCTGATTGGTCGGTAGCGGCCAGGTTTTCTGAATAATGACCGCTGTCTGTTTCTAATGACCGCTGCCACGGGCAACTATTTCTCCCCCTGGTTTCATGTCCGTCGCATCGCTCCGCCGACACGCTACGTTGAAACTACAATGAAAGACTTGAAGAGATGAACGCGGATATGTCCAATTTCACATTAATAAGTACATATGTTCGTCGTCTGTAGTATTGTTTTTGTAAAGTGAACAGCTCGAAATTGTTGCAGTGTTAGCTGCCTTACGGAGAGTTTTTCTTAGGGGAAGCTTGCATACTAGGCATACTAGTTATGAAATCACTAGAAAATCAATATTCCATCTCAATGTATCGTTTTATTTAGTCAGTAGCCACATAGTCAGCAGGATAATGTTCAGCCAACGGCTCATTATCGCAAATAACTTCCCTCGGGGTGATACCAGTGATACCGGCCTGATTACACTGCCGGCACTTATTTTGGCGATAATGACTGGCTGGCTGCACATAATCCCTCTGCAACCCTGTATCCCTTATTTCGCCCAACCTTGAATTGAACAGGCCATTCAAAGGAGAAAATGCAAAATCAGTATCCTGCTTTGATTTCATGCTAGTCCCAACAACATTTTAAATCATGCATTTGTCATTTTAATACAACCGCCCCTCCCCTCAGTGGCGTACTTTCATCAGGTCAATTTTAGTGTACGTATCTGCCCCCCATCCTCCCCCCGAAAAAGCGTGAGTTGCCCTCACACGTAAGATGACACTTACTGTACAACCCAGTGTTTGCTGCTGGTGAAGTCGTATTTCGGAGCGTAGATAAACGGCAGGTGGATGTAGAACATCAGGTAGATGACCAGAGGGCCGACGCACTCCGTCAAGAACACCTGAACGGGAGCAGAAAAATAAAGAAAGGAATTTATTAACAAAGGTACATGTCCTTTAAATACTGCTACTCCCCTTTTGGGTTTTACAGTAACTCTATGCGGCAAGTGTGAGGTAGTAAATGTGAAGGCATGCAGTGACAGCATTCCACCGACGATATGATATGACTGGGTAGATCACATCATTTGGGCAGGACAGCTGACAGTGAGTAAGTGATGTCATGGATGCAGGCTACTCTTATCTGCTGTGGCACCGGGAGCCGTACCTGGTATATCGGTCTAAATCCCAGCCGGGGCTCGGAGGGGGATTGAGGGGTTTTATTAGTACCGGTGCGGATGCATAATTCCGGAGGCTGGACGGTGTAAAAAGGCACGATCAGTGAAAGGTGAGTAAGAGGTCGGAGGGATAAACACCTGTGGGATAAATGGGGCCGTGAGATTATGTGTCCCGGGACAGAGGACTGGGAGGGTTGAGGGAGGTGATAGAAAAACGAACCGCGGCCCGGCACCTCAATCTGTCACCGTGAGTGGATGTATTTATAGGCGGCACTGTAATTGATTGAGTGGGTGAAGGAGCAAGGCTGGTCTGTTTGAAATGCAAATAATCAAAATGTTGTGTGTGTGTGTGTGTGTGTGTGTGTGTGTGTGTGTGTGTGTGTGTGTGTGTGTGTGTGTGTGTGTGTGTGTGTGTGTGTGTGTATGTGATGGCAAATGGCATGCAGAGTTTGGTTGTATCTGATGTGATCAAGATTATTTAATCAGTTTGTGAAAGGAAAACTCTAAACAGCCCAGGCTATCGTTGAATACAATGGGTTATTCGACTACAGTATCTTAACATAGTTAAGGATTACGTGGGTGTAAGGATCAACACTAAAATAATTATTTATTTTGTCGTCGTTTCGATTTTTGTGTTGGAGTTCTGGGCTTAATCTGAGCAGTGAGGTTAAAATTCTGATTAAGAATTCTGAAAAGTCTGAATTCTGACATTATGAGCTGATGTGAGATAGTGAGAGAACAAAAAGAGACGAGAGTGAGAATTCAGAATTTATTCGCAGAATTCAGGCTTTTTTTCGGACATATATTTTCAGAATTCGGACTTGAATCTCTCGTGAATGTCTTGAATAAAGTTTTATTCTCAGAATTCTAAAAGAAGGCCTTGATTTTATCTGACTCAACCTTTATGTGTGTGTGTGTGTGTGTGTGTGTGTGTGTGTGTGTGCGTGCGTTTCCAGGTGGACTCACGGTTCCCCATGTGACCTGGGACCCGAGGTCGCTGAAGTAGAAGCTGGCCGTGGTTCCCACCGGGAGGTTCTGGAGCACGTCCTCGTCCCTCAGACATTTCGCTTAGAGGAAACACAGCAACGCCGAAACCATCAGGAGAGAGAGAGAGCGGGAGAGAGAGAGAGAGAGAGAGAGAGAGAGAGAGAGAGAGAGAGAGAGAGAGAGAGAGAGAGAGAGAACGCAGGCATACATTCATCATCTTAATCGAGTACATTATGAAACGATTATTCACGCAGACTCACTTGGATCCAGGCGCAGAGATTGTCTGGCCGGGTAGAACTTTGGATCTGCCAGGAAAAGAGAAACGTTGCCGTAGAGATTATTATTCGGTAATTGTCCCGGTGAAATTATTACTTTTTTCTTTATTGGTTCATTCTTGTCAAAGGTACTCACAGGATTTGTGAAACAAGGCCTTGATGTCTAGCACGGTGGCCGTGGGCTCCACCTGTGCACAGAGAAGCATCCACATGGAACAAGCCTCACTTCGTGACTTTGGGTTTGGTGACTTTGTGTTTGGTGACTTTGGGTTTGGTGACTTTGGGTTTGGTGGTTTTAGTCTCCCCTCTGCCCCTTATCCATTTAGATTTCACTGAACTTCACGAGGCTTCGGGTAAAAAACAATATATTTAGACACGTTTGTGCAAAGCTCCAGCGATCGGACGTATGTGACCCGCTGCCCATCAACTCATGCCCAGGACGTTCAGCCGCCCCGTGGGTGTGAATCGCCCCTCCTCGCTGCAGCCTTACGTCAGCGCGAAAATGAACTGATAATAGCCGCGCTTGACCTTGGCGTACGTAAAAGTACATGATTGACGGTGTAGATGATGTGAAACTTGTCGTCCGCTCAAAGTGATGAATCTCTCTTTCTTGTGTTAACATAAACTCCTCATTGCAGAGTAATCACTGGCGTTTATTTATTTATTTATTTATTTTTCTTATTTTGAGGAGGAAGGTCTCAAAGCCAAGAGGAAAAAATATTGTATCAAATATCATATTTTACAGCGGTGACCTGAATACTTTATTTATTGCGGTTTAAATTCAAGACAAGAGTATTTCAGTATTTATAGCCGTGGCCTTGGTATAGGGGATGTACTTGCACAAAACGTGAATTCTAATTTTAACTTAAAGAAAACCCACAAAAGGTTTTTTCCATTATGATCATCCACAGAGCACTTTAAGCCTCGATAATAACCCTTGATGTAGTAGACTTCCTCTTTTTAACCCCTAAGTTGCTGACTTAAGTGAAGAAAAAAAAAAGCAAGGGTTACTGTAATTCTGCTTAAAAATCAGCAAGACACAGGTTTGCCACACCCACTTTTCTCATAGTTCTTGTTTCCGTTAAAATCTTTGGAAGCATAGCACATAATTTAATAGATGTGATGAGGGTTAACTCCCTCTCCCACATTATTATGTAATATGCAGTTAATATGCAGTGTACGTCCATCTGTACAATATGAAACCACCAGGACTCTCACCTTGTCCAGCAGTAGGAGCTTCTCCTTGGTCTTCAAATCCAGGATCTCCACCTCAAAGTACACAATCCTTTTCGGCTTTTTGGGAGGTTTGGGCCTCGGCCTGGATGCAGGCTTTTTCTCGTTTTCATTCCCGCCTGCATTCTTTGCTTCCAGCAAGAGCGTATCCATGACTCCTTTTCGAGCCGGAACCTCAGCGGGCTGCCAAAGATTTCAAACGCCCTCCGAGGTGTCCAGAAGGTGTCCGCGCTGTGGCCGATCCTCCCCTCAAGCTCTATCGGTTCAAGCCTGTTGCATTCTCTCCAACTTCTCGTTTCACCATCTGGAAGACGAGTAAAGTTGCCAATTTTAAAAAGGGCAGAGGGAACGTTAAACGCTGCTTTTTCGAGGGGCGAACGCGGGAAGGAATCGGCTCAAGAGAAACCGCAGGGAGGGCTCGTCTCTGAGATGGTCCCGGAGAGACGTTCACAATCGCTGCTCACCTGACGGGCAGCTTCCCCATGTGGCCCGAGATACCTCCCCCGCGCCACCGAAAGCGACCCAAGACGAAATCCGAGAACCCCCCCCCCCCCCCCCCCCCAAGACATAATCCGCGGCGCCCTGTTCACGAGGCTAAATATAAGTAGCCCGATTTGCTCGACGGCACCTTGGTAACCTTTGTAAGCCGCGCACATACCCCTTCCCAGCGACGGATTCTAATCTGCCCCCCGCCCAGAAAGCCACAGATACATCTCATGGCCGTTGTTTCTCACTCCACAATGCTACTGGAACACCCCCCCTACACCCGCACCCCCACCCACACCCTCACCCGTCCACACCCCCACCAGCAGACTGACCTGTGGGAAGGGCTCGACATACCAACGCCACCCAAGGCCACCACCTGTGGCTGGTAGTCTTCTCCCTCTCTAACCTCCCCGACAAAAGGCATGTGACAACGTGTCGTGGGCTGCGCTATCGTGTTTATGCGAGGCATTAACATACGTGGGAGATTAAACAATAGGGCAACATATTTGAAAAAAACGCAGCCCTCCGTTATTTTTAAAGCAGCCTCCATACGTTCTGTGCTCCTCGGGCGGTCGACTGACCAATCGGCGTGGCCACAACCCACAACCAGCAGCGTCAATGTTGTCCTGTGAATTTATTAATCACTCATAACCTTGATTCTATAGCGATATACACGGATACAGGACAGGGATAGAGTAAGTGATCATTAGTTACGATGACAACTAAAGGCTTTTGTGGCTTTACTTTCATGGAAAATTAGACAACTGAGGATGTAAAGATACACACCGGAGTATCAGATAAATGCTCCCTTCCCCAAACCCGATACCATCGTAATGTACGTAACGTCGTTGCACTGAGTTCTCATATCGTGTTTATTTTTGGAACACAGTGGCGTCCCAGTGCTAAATTTGACTTCTAATAAATGAATGAATGAATGAATGACTAAAAAAAAAAAAGATTGAACATAATAGATGCAAAGGGTTCAGAATCAGTCATCTTACTATTATTGTAATGTACATTTTCTGTATTTGTGTCTCTATTTATTCTTTTTATTGTAAAAAAAAAAATTAAAATTCTCAGTCCGGAAAAAAATGGTATCAATCCATAATCCAATCCAATCTTTATTCCAATATAATACTTACCTATAGACCTCGCCACGCCATGCACATTTCAACACCTCGTCGATGATTTGAAAAATGAAAATAAATAACTTACATTGATTCAATAATAGTTTATAGTTTTTGTGTTTTTTTCCCCCTATGTCTGGGCCACATGTGACAATTAAACCCTAATTTGACCATGCTTTATTGCCTAGATCCTGGCCTGCCCAAAACCGCCCCCTCAAACCATAACCGCCGTGCACGAACCCTTGATTGTGCGTGAGCCAAACCGAGCGAGAGCGTTCCAATTTAACACTTGAAACCGAGGCGAATGAAAAGCCCAGGGTGAAGCCAGTGCGCGGCGTGGCATTTCGCTTCCACTTGAACTCGAGTATCACTTAAAAGTGAACTTCTGGGGCATAGGAGTGGCAGCTTGGGGTGCACGGACCAAACGATGTGCTGTGGAAACACAGCTCAATGGATAGTTGCGCTGTCAGTCGGTAGATCCTTGGAATGGGCCTGGCTTATTTTGGGTTAGGAAAAGGCGAGGGTTACCGAGCACCATGTCTTCTCAGAGGTCTCAAAGCTCAGCCTCATTCCCCAAAGGGAACTGATTTAATTCTCCTCTCAAGCCACGGCAGCGCTTGAGAGGAGAGTAACTACCATTAGAAGCACAGGGGTAAACTCACGGAGAAATTGGGAAGGCTACGGGCATTGGTTTGGATTTTCATGAGAGTCAGGCTGAAGAGCAGGCGTAAAAAGGAGTAAAAGGAGAAGGTCCTCGAGCAACAACAGGTGTTACATTCCTGCACGTCAATCTCCAAGGAAGCCCGAGTCGGAGATTGAGAAACCAGAGTAAATTGCGGTGAAAGAGCAGGAGGACAGATTTGAGAATGTGATAACCCCCCCCCACCCCCCCCACCCCCCCGCTGCAAGACAGGAAGGTTCAAAGGGCCGTAAGATTATCCAGAGTTGAACTGTTATCTCCCGAGATGCACGGTGAGATGACGCCATGAAGCACATCGGGTGTGAAGGAGAATGACGCCGGTGCTATGGTACAGAGAGATATTGTCAAAAAAAAAACAAAAAAACAAAAAAACAGATGTGATGTGGAGCCAGTGTCGACAGAGTTGAGAATGCCGAAAATGTTCACCAAAAAAACAGTTCATGGACAAGTCTTACCATGGTTTATGGGTATTAGAGGCTTACACCATTTTGGGATGTCATGATATCAAAACTAATTTTGCTCCGATTTCAAGAATGTTGTCGCTGTTGTTGTCTGAGGATTTGGCATGTTTAGTTTGCCCCATTGGAATTGCATTTTGGATTGCGGCGTGAAGTCGACCTTGTGGCACGGTGGTTCAGACGCTGCCTTTCAGCGTTGGGGTCACAAATTCAAGTCCTGTTCCCCGATTTTAAACAAGTGGAGGAGACAACAAAGCTTTGTGAGACTCAGTGGCTCAAAGAGGTAACTCTCTCCACAAGGGCGTTCCTGCATTCAAGGACTTGAGGGTCCGATGCCGAGAGTTATGGTGTTGTAATCGCGCACCTGGGACAGCAGTGTGGGAAGGCAGCGCCAGAACCGTTGCGCCACCGAGTCCACTTAACGCCTCACCCTGGTCTCCGCGAGCTTTTAAACGCACCCTTGAGGTGCCGCCTTCCAAAAAAAATGACTCGGCATTGCAGTCCTCCTACGACGGCGGATCTCTTGAGCCACGGAGTCTTAATGAGTGATGTTGTGTCCTCCAGGCATCTGATGGCAAAATCTGGACTTGATCGTGTGGCGGCAGCATCTGAACCGATCACACTGGTGAGTCCTGCAGGGTCCCAGCTTCTCTGGGATGATAAACTTTCGCCCCTGCCCCTCAAATGCTCCGTGCACACTCGAGTTTACTTCACGGTGCGTGGTACGTTAACCTAGCTTAAAAGGTCTACGTATACTTTTCGCACAACAGACAGACAGACTGACTGACAGACAGACATATCAATTTACAACAAACAAGACATAAAATCCCTCTTTTTGCTAATTATTCTCAATAAGTGGGAACAATTTACATATCATGGAGTTGTCAGTACAATATTCAACAAAAAGTCCTTGATTCTGTTTGGAATTATATATTTACTGTATCAGATAACAGAAAAATAGTATTCAAAATATTTTCTATGAAAAAACATCAATTTGTATTTACATGGAGGGGTAAACAACAGTATCAACACACTTTCTAATAAAAAAAAAAAGTTTGAACACTTTCTGTGGAGTATGGAGCAGCTCCCCAGCAGGCCATGGGTCATGGCCTCAGGGCTCTTTTCATATATTCATGACCTTCTTCTTGTCCCTTCTTGTTTCTTGCGCTTCAGTCAGAATTCACATTTAGCTTTGCTCACCGAAAAGAGCGCCCTCTCATAAATTGTCTAGTCGCCACTAAGTGCATTAAGTGAAGTGAAGGAGAGCCCCGCATTCGTGCCGCCTCGGGCCTCCGAATCACTGAGACCGCCCCCCCCCCGTTGTCGTCAGCGTCAATTAAAGCGCTCACCAAATGTCATTTTAATTAAACGTACACTGCTTGTGGCACCATTCCGTTTGACGTGAATGTAAATCTAAGAAAAATCAACTTGACCTTCACTTTTAAAATAGTTACAGTTATTTGTTGTTCTAGAACATAAAAAAAAGACCTTCCAGCTTCCCACCAATGGCCCCGCCCCCAGCGCACGTGTATGGCAGGAAACCGCTGAGGGGGCGGGGCCTGAGCAGGAAGCGCGTACACCAGCCTCTTCCAAAACGTTTATTGTAACTTTTGCCAAGTACAGAAAATAAATGGACTTAAATTGACATTGATTACGGCAAAATCTTCTTCTTTTTTTTTTTTTTACCGACAGCTAAATACATGAAAACATTTTCTTTTTTAAACATTTGTGAAACATTTAAAAAAAAAGTCCTTCCCAGTTTCCCGCCAACGGCGTGGCCCCACCCCCCTAGAAGCGTGTGCGTGTGCGTCACGCCATAGGGGGCGGGGCTTCAGGCGGAAGTGCGTGTTGACAACATGACACACGTCGGCAGCACCAGCCGCTTCCAGAAGTTTCTCCGGACGTCTGGTGGCCCCGCGCCGAAGCGGTCCGCCTCCGTTCCAGAGCTCTAAATAATCCCGCTCTATACGGTTTAGCGTTGCCGATATTTCACGGCGACCGCGTCGCTGTCAAATCGGGTCAAATCCGGCGTTGTTCGGCGATTAGAAGAAGCTCTCGCTAAACTGACAGCTGCACCCTACCTCACCTCGCGTTGGGTGTTCGGCTTGAGCGGTTCGAGCCGCAGCGGCAGCAGCAACAACAACAACAACAACAATAATGCTCATATGAGCCCCGAGACCCGAGCAGCTTGTTGCGATGGGGAAAGATTACTACAAAGTGTTGGGAATAGCCAAAGGTGCCTCCGAGGACCAGATTAAGAAGGCGTACCGCAAGCAGGCCCTGCGCTATCACCCCGATAAGAACAAGTCTCCCGGTGCGGAGGACCAGTTCAAAGAGGTCGCCGAGGCCTACGACGTGCTCAGCGACGCCAAGAAGAAGGAGATCTACGACCAGTACGGAGAAGAGGGTGAGTCCCGCGGCGACCCCGAGCGCGGGTCGAGGGCAAACCAACGGTTCGACCTGGATTTGCATTCGCATGTGGTGTAATCGCCGATGCCAATGAATGTCTCCTCTGCGATAGGCGGACATGTCCTTCTCTACCGCTGTCACGGTGGAATTGACACATAGATCCTCAATTGAAATCAAGATTTTTAGATTGTCAACCATATACGCACATTTTAGTATTTTATAGAGCTGATTGTGCGTAATCACCGGGTGTCATGACATTACACTGCATATATGTATGACCGTATGTATATGTATGTGCCAAATAATCCCTTGAACTTGAACATATACCTGTGATTGTCGCCTGTTAACAACCAGTTACTTGTTCCTCGCTGAAGTCCTATTTAAAGGATATAGGGCCGGTGTTCCAACAAACACAGCAACTAAAGCAGTGCTATCACTACATGAACTTACTGGAAAAAAATCCTGTTCTGGGTTTTTGGAACGACACCGGTTGAACCGCTTTATAGGCCGTGATGGCCAGCCTTATGATCACATTCATAGGGCCACAACCTTACGCATAACATATGGGGACAATGACGACAAACTTTTGCTACGTAATACAACATTGTTATCTTACAGACCACATTTGACACTTGATTACAAGACTTCCTTGAAATGGTCTGTCCCCATACCAGCCTTAAAATTGGTAAAAACATATAAGGAAAGAGGCAAGCGAAAGTGCTTAATGTGAGGCAAGACGTCATATAAAAACAAGGTATAATAAAAACATAGAAATAAAACGCTACAAACAGATTAAAATAAAAAAGACATACAGGGCTCAACACTAACTTTTAGAAGTGGTTGCCAGGCTGGCAACCAGGCATCAGCTTTTGGTTGAAGAAACTGAAAATATGGTCGCCATTTTTGAGTCAGCTTATATTCTGAGTAATTAAGATGCTATGTAATTAATAGGTCAGCTTTATAACGAAAACTTGACATAAAAGAATGTTGAAACGCTTTATTACAGTAACCAAACAATTCTTTGTCGTTTGTATTTTATCTGAAACTTTACAGAATTTGAATCCTCAGAGTGGAAGAAACACAAGTCTTAGCCTGTGTCGCTGTCTCTCCATTGCTCCCTTACACCCACATAAAAATGCTCCATACCACACCGAAAATAAGAATCTCAACAGTCCTGTTTGTCTACTAATTGTTAACAATGGTAAATTCAAATTATTAATGCTGTCCGTCTACAAAGATAAGGACTGGTTAATTGTATTGTTACATGGTATGTTGACAAATTTGACCAAATTAACCCCTTACTTTTGAAAGTACACAATATTGTGTCGGGTAGTTTTTTTTTTTTTTTTGTTGTTTTTTTTCTGTCCAGTTTTACCTAATTGTTTTTTTCACGCCTAGCTTTAATATTTGGTTTTAGTTAACTGTTCAGGGATGCAAACACATGGTGAAAAAAGCTCTGGAATACACTTGATAGGTAGACTTGGTATGGTGGTAGCCGACAGTTTTCCGGGATCCCATGAACTTCCGACACGCATTGCAGTTTTCCTAGCCAGTGAACGCAGCATCGCGTTGGAGAGCTTTCAACCGGAGACTAGAGCTGTGTCCACGTCTTAGTTCTAACACAATATCAGCTTAATAATGAAAACCCAAACAAAAACAACACTCCGGATCGGTTTGGCCACTTCACACAAGTCACCCAAATTTAAGTTAAGAAAAAAAAGCGACATTCATTGTAAAGCATGTTGTTTGCATCCCTTATTGTGATAACCTTGCTTCACTGCCGTCCACTAGTGCCTGTGCGCACGTGAGTAAACTAAACGCACCAACGCATGTGCAGTGTTCTGGTCCTGGCTGTAACAGCAATATTTAAATATCACTAATGCAACAAATGCATTTATTTTGGGGTGCACGTTTTGCGGTTTGCTGCCCCTATTTTTTATGTTAAAAAGTGGTTTCCAAGGGGGGCAACCAGAGGACACAAAATGGTTGCCAATTGACCCAATCTGGTTACCGAGGGAAACCAGGCAACAGTTACTGTCGAGCCCAGATATAATAAAACCACAGATTACAGGTTAAAGTGCCAATTAAAACCTCCCCGCGCCTCCATGATCGACCCTAAACTACTTTAAAATCCCACACGGCAGTTTTCTTATGTTAAAAAAAACCAAAAACATACCAACCTAATTTTTCAATTTTGTAAATCAGGCAAGAAGACTAAGTATGGATGAAAACAACATTGATTTGTTTTGTGCTGTATCCCAATAGGACTGAAGGGACCCACTGGTGGTGGAGGACCCAATGGCTCCAACTTCAACTACACCTTCCACGGAGACCCCCATGCCATGTTTGCAGAGTTCTTCGGCGGCCGCAGCCCGTTCGACCATTTCTTTGCGCAGAATGGGGGCGACAACATGGACACCGACGATCCCTTCGCGGCCTTCGGCATGGGGGGAATGGGCGGGTTTCCCAGGTCTTTCAAGCCCCACTCCGTCGGCCACCAGAGAGGCCGCGAGAAAAAGAAGGACCCGCCCGTGGTGCACGAGCTGAAGGTCAGCCTGGAGGAGGTGTTCTCCGGCTGCACAAAGAAAATGAAGATTTCCCGCAAGCGCCTGAATCCGGACGGCTACACGGTGCGCAATGAGGACAAGATCTTGACGGTGGACATCAAGCGCGGCTGGAAGGAGGGCACCAAAATCACATTCCCCCGGGAGGGAGATGAAACCCCCAGCAACATTCCTGCAGATGTGGTGTTTGTGGTGAAAGACAAACCCCATCCAGTATTCCGGCGAGATGGGTCGGACATTATTTACCCTGCCAAAATATCTCTCAGAGATGTAAGTCAACGTATTGTGATATGGACAATATCGCAATTGTTTTTACCTCGATATCCATAATTTGACAATAATTTAGGGCTTTAATAAGTTGTTTTACATACAACACTCATTGTTATTGTGGATATAATGACCAAGCAGGCTTTGATAAGAACAGCTAAAACATTACTTTACAGCCTTACTTTACTGTGATGCAGTCTTCAGGACAACATTTAACTATATTAAGAAAACCATAATCTTAATTTTATTGTTACGTGTCCTCATACATATGATTGCTCTATCCTGCCTGAGCCCACCTTTTTATTTATTTAAAGATATAATTACAATTTAATTGTAACAAACCGTAATTGTACTCTAATGAATTTGATTGTTGAAAGCTGAAAATAATACAAAATATATATATATATATATATATATATATATATATATATATATATATATATATATATATATATATATATATATATATATATATATATATATATATATATATATATATATATATATATCACAAGCGTATTATACCGAAAAAAAATGGAATGACGATAATAGTCCAGAAGATATCTCGTCTCATCAAAATATCAAAATTATTAACGATATATTGCCCAGCCACACCTCTGAATTCACTGATGTTGATTGAGTTTTGTTTGCTTGTAAATAGATGGAGGTGCCAAATGTCAAAATATTTTCCTGTTTAACTGTCTTGATAATAGGATGATAACAAACCATATAATGTTGACAAACGATTTGTGTATATTTGACAATTTCTACTTCTGTTTTTATTCTATCTTAACATGTTTTCAGACTGTTTAAGCGTTTCGTTTTTTTTTTTTTCCTCTTTTTTTTTTTTCTTTACTACTAATTGTCTGTAGAGAAACGCACCAATCATCACCATGAAGTTCCTCATTATTTGAATGGCCCTGGCGGACTTAACTCATTCTGATTCTGGTGTAACACGTGTGTTGCTTCTCCTTTCCCCGTTCCTAACAGGCGCTGTGCGGCTGCACCGTCAACGCCCCCACGCTGGACGGCAGGAACGTCACCGTGACCTCCAGAGACGTCGTCCGACCCGGGATGAAGAAGCGCATCGCGGGCGAAGGCTTGCCGCTCTCCAAGTGTCCCGACAAGAGGGGAGACATGGTCCTGGACTTTACCGTCAAATTCCCTGACAAGTTGGGCCAAAGCACCCGTCAAGCGCTGAGTGAGATCCTTCCGCCGTAGAGGATGTGTCTTCCAGGTTTTATTTTTCGTTATCCAAACAAAAAACCAATGTCATCCGAGGTACCATTGGTCCCGATGAGCCTGGGACTCCTCCGCATTGGAGCTCCCGTCGCATTTAATTTCACTATTTTAAGATCGAAATCTATATTTTTACAAGGCGATCCAGTTGGGTCTCATAGGACTGGGTAACTAAAGAGCAAACTATGCTTTTGCTACCTCTGTTCAGTTTAGGCTGTGTAACAGTATTCAGTGAGTCAGGTGTAGAGGGGGCTGTATAAGCCTCCCAGGGCCGTTTTCTGAATTTAAAATGTTAGTGCAGTGTGTTCTGCCTCGGGGCTGGTAGGTGTCACTGTTGAAATAACAATGGTGCTGGCTTTCACTTTATGGCAAAAATCTAATTGTAAATGTCGCACTTGAACTTTTAATCCAGCATTAGTCCAAATTGGGCCTCAGTTTTGTGCTTCCAGGGCAGATGTTCTAGGCTTTCGGCTTGTATACGTTACCTCAAATGCGCGTGCGCGTGTGTGTGTGTGTGTGTGTGTGTGTGTGTGTGTGTGTGTGTGTGAGATTAGGAACAGCTCAGCCATACATTTTGCTTTATGTTGACTATAATTTTTTCACGCTGTCATTGAAGAGGTGTAATTCAGTTATGTTTTTATATTAAGGTCAAAGGAGCTGCATTATATTCAGAGGTTTTTCTAATATTCTGTCCACCTCATGTATGTCCATAGGGGACAAAACAATAAACACCTCAATATGATGTAGTTCAGTACAACACCACATTTAACTATGACCTAAGTCATAAAAATATCATTGAATTTACACATTTCTGACTGTCAACAAAAACTGAAAATTATAAACTTCATATAAGTAGAATTCATGGTAGAGCTGGTTTATTGGATTACATGGGATTGTACAGGTGTACCTAATAATGTGCACACTGTGTGCACCATCTGTAGGGAATACTTCTGTTTACCAATAAAACCTATGCAGTGTGATAACATGTGATTGGATCGAGACTTAAAAGGAAACAGAAAATTCTGAGAATTTTGTTTTCAGTTAAGGAAGAGAAACAGTGGGATTTTAAAGATCGATCAACTTGCGAAATATGCTTTGCTGTTCCACAATGTCTTTCATGTCGGAACCCACGGCACCTGATTGCTAATATACCTTTATTTTAGTGGTTTAATTATTTTTTTCTTTTGCGGGAGGCATTTGTGCCAAATAGTGTGTTTGTGTGTAAAATTCTAAAGGTAATGTAGGAGTGATATTTTCGGGCTTTGACTGAAGTCGGGTCACTACTTTGCTTGAAGATACATCTCATGTGTTAGTTGTATCTAGACTAGGTAAGAAAACAAACACCTATTATTTGTTATGACTTGTTCTACTCCCTGATCCGTTCGACTGTTTTATTTAATCAATGGCCAACTTTTCGTTTATCAAGGACTTGGTTAAAAGTAACTCGAGCAAAAATGTAACCAATCCCATGTATGCTGTGAACTGAGTCGTTTTCTCCTCCTCTCGGAGTTATTGAGGTTTGCAAATCCTTTCTGTCCATCTGCTTATTTATTTGCTTTGAGCCTTGTTTGGTTTGAGTCTATATGGACACTGGTGATGTTCGGAGTTAAATTTAAATTACGGCTACACCGTAAAATTTGTCTGCACAGATTTCCAAACTCGCGGGATGAAATTACAAATGGGAATGTTTAAAATATGTCCTAGAGTTAATGAAGAGTTGCTGCTTTTCAAGAACTTTGGACACATTTATTTTATTCCAGTGTGACCGCCTGTGATACAACGGCCGTCTGACATTACTCGACCTCGTCATTCCACTCCCACTGGAGTTTTAAAGGGGACCTTTTATGAAAAACCTACGTTTCAGTGCTTGCGCACATACATTTGGGTCTCTGATGGGTCTTCTAACACGCAAACTATGAAATAACACAACTCAGTCAGTTTTTTTTTTTTGTGGGCAGCCTTTGCCAGAAAACACCCCGATCAGATTTTTGTACCCTTTGTACCCTACCCCAAAGGGCCAATGAGTCTGAGTAACTCAACAAACAAATCTTTTAAAAGAAAGAGGAATTGGTGCCAACTGTCTGTGAAGAAACTGCAGACAATAATAATGTATGTATTTAAAAGATAATTGTTTCTTTCCAAAAAAAAAACAACAACAAAATAAACTGCAGGCTGCGGCGCACGATCCACTGTGCGTTTCTCCAAACAAAACCAATAAAAAGAGAAGACAATGAATTTATTTTATTTTCCGACGTTTACATGAAACAAAATCACCGCGTCCCGGTGCGGTGGCTCCCACAAGCTTGGAGCAAGGCAGCGAAAGTCGGAACAAACTTTTGAGTTCGGCCTTGTACATCTAATAGGAGTCAAGATTCAACAGCTGGATTGCTTATTTCTCGCTTGAAATTTGTTCAGAAAAAGGTTGTTGTTTTTTTTTTTTTTTTTGGTGGGCTGATAAGGTGAACTCGGTGAAAGTTCCAGAGAAACCTGGAAGCCAAGCTCCGCTATTGGCCCACAGAACCCGGAATTTGTGCTCAAACCCCATGGGCTCACAGAACTCCGGGCCTTTTGGGGATGGCTCCTCCCACAAAAAAAAAGCAGCCTGTTTTGGAACAGGTTGGTATGTGTTAGAATGGCAACGCTGCATAATCTGGGTGGTATTTCCAGCATGAAATGAAACATGTTTTGGGGACCTCGGAGATCTATATTAACTTGTATAAAAAGGCACATAACTGGTCCCTTTAACTTTCTGACTGACACAAACGGGGTTGAACATGAATGTAGAGATGTGTAATCTCTGTAATGTTTTACTTTTGTTTTACAAAAGGATATTTGCGGGGCAGGGTGTTGCAAATGTTTTCCTTTTTGTGGGGGAAAAAAAGTGTAAACATTATTTTGTTTTACCTGTTGTTTATGTTATTTAGAGCTTATTTTTCTGCTTTGAACTTTTTTTTTTTCTTTTTTTTTTTTTTAGTTTTCATGGCTTGGTTATGCAGTGGAAATATTTATTGACTTTGCTTATGATCCTACTACAAATTTCCCAATTACATTTAACTGATGATCCATATCGGTGAATAAATACCTAATCAACTAAACCCCATTAGTGTCCGATTTATTCAATATAAAAATGTTGTTAACAGGGCTGTTGAACATGCCAAATATTTTACAAAAATTATGTTTGAATCTAGTTTTCTACTGTTGTTAAATTCAATGTTTTTCCCCACTACAACCATCACCGCAGATACAACAGGTTGCTAGTTGCACGTATAACGACCTTCTTGTTCAGGAAGCGTACAGTTGATTGTTCCCAACTTTATTTACCTAAAAGAGCTTCTGAATGGGCGTGTGCCCATGGGCATGTGCACACAAGTATCAATCTTCCACCAAACCAGTTAGTATGAAGAGGTATTCATGCCAATCCAGACCCAATGGGTGTATTAACATTTTAAATTCATGGGTTTAAATTTTGTTCTGACTAGCATGAAACAAAAGCGGGATACTGGTTTAGCTTTTTCTCTATTAAATGGTCTTTTAAATTAAACGAGAATAGGGATATAGGGTCATGCCCTCAGTATGAATTTCATTCATCTGCGTACCCATCAGCCAGTACGGTAAACATTTCCATGGTAACAGCAAGCTTCACCAATCAGAGATGTCGCTGTTACACTTAGGATCATGGTTAGTGTTCTCTCCATGACATCACAAATAAAACATGATTTCTTAAAGCTAGGTTTATGTCAAGTTTAAGGGATTATTTGTCACATAAATATACTTACGGTCATACATATACAGTATGCAGGGAAATGTCATGACACCCAGTGATTACGCACAATAAGCTCTATAAGCTCATACAGACTTGTGGCTTCTAAGGGAGCAAAAACGTATAATATACATTGCGTAATATTTACACGAAACCGAAAAAGGAAACACAAATTCATGGGTGAATAATGACATGCATCTGTTACTAGGGGTTGATTTGGTTGGGGAATATACCTGAAATGTGTTATCTTGTCTGTTATGTGTTTTTTCTTTTTTTTTTTTTTTAAACCTGTGCTGTCTGCAAGTGTTGAAGTTGAAGTTCTCAACTTGCAAGGCAACTCTTTGTTAATTCTTGAATCATCAATAACTGCTGCTATAACTCAAGTCTTGTGTAAGATAAGATAAGATAAGATAAACCTTTATTAGTCCCACAACGGGGAAATTTCATCGTCCCAGCAGCAAAAAGGGGACAGCAGAATATAGAGCATATCAAGCACACTATAAACAATATAAAATATATAGAAACATAAAAAAATAAAATAAAATAAAAATCACCATAAATAGGAACCAGATTACTTAGTGTATTGCACATATCTTTTTTTTTTTAATAATATAAAACAATTGCACTTGGATTTTTTTTCAAAGTTGGGTCTCAAGGACTGGGTAACTAAAGAGCATTTTCTGAATTTAAAATGTTAGTGAAGTGTGTTCGGCCTTGAGGCTGGTAGGTGTCACTGTTGAAATAACAATGGTGCTTTCACTTTATGGCACATATGACAACTTTTAATCCAGCATTAGTCCAGTTTGGGCCTCAGTTTTGTGCTTCCAGGGCAGATGTTCTAGGCTTTCGGCTTGTATACGTTACCTCAAATGCAGGTGTGTGTGTGTGTGTGTGTGTGTGTGTGTGTGTGTGTGTGTGTGTGTGTGTGTGTGTGTGGGGTCTACTGGCTGCACTGTTGGTATTGACCTGTAGTATGACAAGAGCACAATTGTTTGGTTATAGAGAACCACCACCAAGCCCCCTCTTTGGGGAAGTATCTTACCATGTTTGGGTCTATAAACAACTAATCACTACTCCAAGAGGGAAGAATCACCACGGGTGAGACAAATAAACATAGAACCAAACAACAACATGTACATGGAAAAAAATAAACATCAGACGACAAAATGGGGATGGTAGCTCTGGAGGTAGAGCTGGTGGTCTAGTGATCTAAAGGTTGCTGGTTCGATCCCAGGCTCCTCCTGCTAGCATGCTGTAGTGTCCTTGAGCAAGACACTTAACCCCTAATTGCTCCTGATGGCTGCGTCTGTCGGTGTTTGAACAATTGTAAGTCGCTTTGGATAAAAGCGTCTGCTAAATGCAATGTAATGTAATGTAAATGTAAAATGTATAGAAAAAAACTAGTTAATTATGTTCAGGAAAACTGGAACAACAATTCGGCACGTGGCCTCTTCCTGTGATAGTTATGGCAGTAAATGAGGGAGAAAAGGAGAAGGATGTAACCAGGAGGGTGTTGGGGATGTGTGTGTGCCTGTGATGAGACCACCAATATGTATGCGTGTGATGTGTCCACCGGTGAGTGTACGGGACTTGTCCCAATTGGTTCCGGTGTATAGGGTCGGTTTTATTACGTAGCACCACCGAGCGGCGGAAAAGGCCCCGAAGCCACCCCTGAGGCACGTGGCCGTACAGACACCCCGCGGCCACAGGAAAGCGCCCTGCACCCCTGAGACGAGACCATGCGCCCCATCCAGCCGTGAGCCCTGAGCACCTGGATGTCAGCCCACCACCGTCCCCCGCCGACGCCTGTAGATCGCCAGATATGTGGGCCCGCCACACCCGGGGCACCCGGCGCAGATAAGCCACGCAGCGGGAGCAAAGGCCGACAGCCACCCCCAACCCACACCCACAACAGCAAGCGGCCCCACAGGGGAAGACACCCGGCGGCACTCTCCATATCCCCCCCGGGTGGCAGCATGCCAGAAACCACCAGGCGCAAGTGTTGAAGACTCGAACCCAGCCGGCAGGGGGCCCACCCGGCAAACCACACCCCCACACCGACCCATCAGCGCCCCCCCACCCCAAAAAAACCCCCCAGCGCTCAATGTGTGCTGTTGGCAATTGCAGATAAATTTGCGGGGTGTGGGGGGTGCGAGTCCTCCAAGCGTGTCGAACCGGAGTCACTCGCACCCCTCCCGCCCAGCAGACCCTGGTCTGGTGGAAGGTTGTTCGGAGTAAGATTTATGTGCGAGTGTATGTGTTGTAAGCTAATATGAGTGGTATTAAAAATTCAGGACGTGACCAGAAGCACGTTGGGGCAGGAGCGTGACGGGCAAGATTGCAGCCGCCTGCCACATCCCAACCTACATAGCTCGCACTGGGAGAGATAGGCGAAGCACAACCGGATCAACGCAGGGGTGCAGCAGACCGGGAAGCGGCCACACGGACCCCGGAGATTATCGACGTTTTTCCAATTGAGCAATGTTTTTTTCTTGGATATTGTTAAGGCGATCAAGACGGGTTGTTGGTGTTTGAGTGGTGGGTCAACTGAGGAGATGTCAGCGAGGAGACATACAGACGGGGAGACTGGAATGCTGCGAACCCTGAAGGGTTGATAGCTTCTTGGTGATGTCGGTCCAGAATGTTTGGATAGGTGGGCAGAGCGTGATGGCGTGAAAGTGGTCGTCTCTGGTATTGAGGGAACAATAAGAACAGACGTCTTTATCCACAAAACCCATTTTGAACGTTTTGTGTTCCGTGATATGGGCTCTGTGCAGAATCTTATTTTGGATGAGTTGCATTTTTGAATTGCGGGTCATAGAAAAGGTGTCGTTGCACATAAGCTTCCACAGGTTGATATCGGAGGAAACAGCAAGGTCTCTTTTCCCATTCCATCTTAGGTAACGATGAAGTCTCTTCTGTTTTAAATAAAGTTTGTATATTCTGGAAAATTGATTTTTAAAATGACCGATATGAGTGAGATGTTCAGTCATCGGAGCTGGTTGTAGGATGTTGTTGGTTGAATGAATTAGATCTTAACTTTTAGAGACTGCTGTAGTTGAAGGAATTGAAGGAAGCCGTGGCCACCGATATCATACCTTTGGGTTAAAGTTGGGAAGGATATAAGCGAATTGTTTTCAAAAGTTGGTTCCAGATGAGTAATTCCTTGTCTTTTCCAAGACCTGAAGATTATTGGTGATTTTACCCAGAAAATCTGGCTTGTGCCAGATTAGGGTGAATTTGTTTGGAGATAGAGTGTGACCACTGGGTTCGATGAATTTCCCCCAGACGGACAGAGCCGTTGTGATTAATGGGTTTTTAAAGCAATTATGTTTCCTTATTGATTCCGTACGGAATGGGAGATCAGATATTGATAAACCCTGGCATTCTGTTTGTTTAATGTCTCGCCATCCATGGCCCGATTGTTGCTCTGGTTGTAACCATTTAATTATAATTTGAAGATGGTTCGCTAGATAGTAGTAGCTGAAGTTTGGGGCTGCTAGGCCTCCACGGTCTTTGTTTTTTTTTGTAGTGTTGCTAGTTTAATTCTCGGTTTCTTGTATTTCCAATATAAATAATTGATTGTGAGTCTAGAGTATTAAACCAACTTACTGTTGGTTGACTGGGGTCATTGAAAATATCTAGTTTATTTTTGGGAGTATATTCATTTTCACAACTGATATCCTATTGGTGAAGATGCAATACTCAGGTATCTGATGTTGCCCGTTGTGATGGTTAAGGGAAGTTACTGGGTTGCAGCATTCCAGTCTTCCCACTGGAGACTCTTCTTATTGAGTAGTCTGAGATAGCTGAACATTAAGATGTAAGATTGAACACTTCCGATAGGGATGACATTGGGTTCCGTAAAAATAACAAAATATCATCTGCATAAAAACTTATTTTGTGAACAGAGTTTCCTGTTTGTGTGCCAATGATATTACAGTTTTGACGGATGGCGGCCGCGCGGGGTTCAATAAAGATGGCGAATAGTAAAGGGGAGAGCGGACATCCTTGTCTTGCCGCGTTGTGGAGTGAAACGCTGTGAAGTGTAAACATTGGTGATGACGGAAGCAGATGGCGAGTTGTCCAGGATTCTGATCCATTGAATGAGGGACTCTCCAAAGCCAAAGTTGTTGAGGGTGGAAAAGAGTTATGTCCAATTAACTGTGTCAAATGCTTTTTCGGCAGCTAAGGAAGCAATAACGGTATTTAAGTTGTTCCATTGAGATATGCTGATCAGACTGAATAAACGCTGCATATTGCAGGATGAGTGTCTGCCCTTGACAAAGCCTGTTGGTCTGGGTGAATTATAAATGGAATTACTTTCTCAATTCTGTTGGTGAGTGTTTTACTTATAATCTTTAAATCGCAATTAATTCTTCTCTTGGGTCTATAACCGGAGGTGAGGGTTGGGTCCTTATTGGGTTCGAGCAAAACCAAAATGAAAGCGGTATTCATGTGCGGAAGCACGGTGGAGGTTGATTTTAATCTCCGTAACCATTCTGATGAATATTGGGGATTTGAGTGGCCAGAAGTGTTTATAGAATTCCACTGGGTAGCCATCAGATCCAGGTGATTTATTGTTGGGCATAGACGAGAGAGCTTTCCTGTCTTCTTCTTGAGTAAGTGGTTGATCTAATGTGGTGGCCTGCTCTGTGAATAGTTTAGGGAGGTCCATATCATCGAGGAATGAGTTAATGTTTGATATATTTGATTAATTATCTGAGTGATATAGCTTATTATAAAAGTCTCTGAATATTTTATTGATGTCTTGCGGTGTGTGTGTTATCCTTCCCTGTGGATCTTTGATGGCCATCATAAGTGCTTTTTCTCTATCGCGAAAAATATTTCATTCTTGTTCGTTGCATGAGGAATTGCATCTTTTGATGGATGATATTCTCCAGTTGAGATGTAATTGTCCGGATCTCATTTTGGATTTGCTCAGTGGGTGGGTGGGCTCGTTGGGAGTGCAAGTCTTTTAATCGTTGTTCAAGTTTGTTTTGATATTCTTGTCCTTTCTCTTTCTTGTGAGTGGAGAATGCAATAATACTACCTCTTAGAACTGCCTTCGCCGTTTCCCAGAGTTGGGATGGTGATATTTCTGGAGAGTCATTCAGTTCAGCGAAGGAAGTTCATTCTCTGGAAAGTAAATGGTTTAATTCTTTATCCGTCAGAAGTGAGGCGTTAAACCGCCACCTGCCAGGAGGGTTCCGGTCGGTTTCATTTTTATGAGGTTGAAACTAATCGGCCCGTGATCTGAGATTACAATAGGGTGGATTTCAGGATTGGTGATTTTGGACGTTACAAAGTCAGTTCCAGAGAAGCTTTGGTGGGGTGGTGAATACAATTTTTTCAAATTTTATACGATATGTTAGGATCTTACTTTCTGCAGCTACAGTATACATACGTATACACCGATCCACCACAATATTAAAACCACCAGAAATGGATAAGATATAACCACTAATAATGTGTCGCTCCCCCTCGTGCCGCCAAAACAGCTCTGACCCGTGGAGGCATGGACTCCACAAGACCTCTGAGGGTGTCCTGTGGCATCTGGCACCAAGACGTTAGCAGCAGATCCTTTAAGTCCTGGAGGTTGTGAGGTGGGGCCTCCATGGATTCAGGCTTGTTGTTCCAGCACATCCCACAGATGCTCCAACGGACCCTAACCCCGCCCATCCACATGATGTAGAAGAAAACGTGATTCATCAGACCAGGCACCTTCTTCCATTGCTCCATAGTCAAGTTCTGATGCTCACATGTCCATTGTAGGTGCTTTCAGTGGTGGACAGGGGTCAACATGGACACTCTGACCGGTCTGTGGCTACACAGCCTCATACGCAGCTGTGATGCACTGTGTGTTCTGACACCTTTCTATCATAGCAGCGTCAACTATTTCAGTAATTAGTGCTACAGTAGCTCTTCTGTGGAATCGGGGTAATTTGTCCGGGCATTCGTCCAGGGAATGTCCTCAAATGATGAAGGCCAATAACCTGTGGATTTAGACTTAGGTGGGGGGGGGGGGGGGGGGGTGCCCACAATGAAAGTACTGAAAATAATTGCTTTGCCTAACGGCTCGCAAAGTCAGCAAGGTTGTATTTATTCTGCAAATTTTATTTGGCAGGCCGTGAAATACAGCGTGCTGCACAGTGAAATAAAATTAGGATAAAAAAAAAATTAAAAATTAAAAACACGAAACAGGAAAAACATCCAATGCAAATGACAAACAACGCAAATGAATTAAATGCAGATGAAAAGCAGCACGTTTTGGTGATGGGGAGCTTTCCATCTTCCAACAGGTGTTGGCGTGGTAACATACGCTTTTCATATCAAATCTCCAACCTTTTTTTCTTCCACACCAGGGACCCTCGGTTCGATTAGATTCGGTCTCTGCGATGGTGCGATGGTCCGAGAAGGTTTTCACCGTGAGATATGATCTAGAACCAAACCCTCGTACCCGCCTGTACTATATTTAGCGATAACAGTGACGCTAGGATCCGAACCATCGATTCGAAACGTCGTCTGATTTATTCTGCTGGGGACCCTCTGCAACCTGTCGACGGGCCCCTGGGGCGGGGCGGGGCGGGGGGCGGGGGCCCGGGACCCCACGTTGAGACCCCCCTGCACAGCGCGTGTGCGGCCCGTGTCCGCCAGGTGGCAGCGCCGCGCCCTTCCTCCTCCTCCGGCGGCCGAGTGCCGTCCGTGGTTCCGCCCTCCTGCGGGGATCTCGGTCACGTCCCACCGCTAGCTCGCATCCGCAGCCGGGTCGGTGAAGACGCCGAGGGTATGTCGCCTTCTTCCCACGTTTGAAACGCCGACCCGCCGCAAGCAGCGCCTACACCCCCCCCCCCCCCTCGCCCCCCCCACGCTGGGGCTCCGGGTCCTGACAAGTCCGGTGAGGATGATGTGCTGCCATGTTTATTTCCCATGCTAGTCGAGCTAAGCTAACTTACTAAACATAGCAATCCTGTCGCCATAGGTTGAGTGGAATAGTCATGGCATGGCGGATGAAACACCGTGTTCGTCTCACAATCAAGTCATTTCTCAGTTCGACCCTTTGGAAGTTACACACGTGTAACTTGTGTCGTCAACTTCCAGAGCCAGCGTCTCATGGCAGTTGGCGAAAGTGCCTCACTAGCAGCTAACGTTAGCTTTCTGTTGGCGTAACTAACTAAATTGCCTGAATATTTGGTGTCGTCTACACAGCACTGGATTACATTCTCCGGAGCTAAATCGCCGCCGGGCTGCTGAAAGTGAACCGTTCGGGGGACTAACGGAGAACATACGTGGTCATCGAAACAAGAGGGAATAAGAAAAAATGAACAAAACCTAAAAAAGTGCCAATAAAGCTCTGTATCAACAATTCGCACTGTCATATAGGGCATTATGCAAGTTTGTGTAGCTATATAAAATATGTACACATACTGTGTTACACTGTGGAAACCAAACTAGTTATGTCAATATTAGATATACTGCACTTGATATATGTATTGTTATACACTGGATATTGTATATAGTTGTGATTTAACAGACTGCTTCCATGTTCCTTCTCTCCAGAGCTGCGTCCCGTTCCACGCAGCTGAGCGTCACAGACCCAGCTCCGATAAGCGGATCGTTGCGCTCGGATGTATAATTCCACGCCGCGCCTCCTCCGTGCATCGCGAGCTTCGTAACCTGGACTGCGGCGGCGTACATACGCGCCCACCCACCCGCAGCGTGACCGATCGGGACCCGGTCCGGTTCCGCCGGCGACGCGACCATGCCTCTGGGATTGGGCCGACGGAAGAAGGCGTCGCCTCTGGTGGAGAACGAGGAGGCGGAGCCTATCCGGGCGGGGCTCAACGTCCCGGGTGTGGACGGGCTGGACGGCGGCGGGATGGGGGAGGGCGCGGCGTCGGAAGGGCTGCCGCCGCCGCCCAGCGGCCTGAGGCCCCGCCTCATCTTCCACACCCAGCTGGCCCACGGCAGCCCCACGGGACGCATCGAGGGCTTCAGCAACGTGCGCGAGCTCTACGCCAAGATCGGAGAGGCCTTCGGGATCCCGCCTGCGGAGGTGAGCCGGAGCGGCGGCTTCCTCTGCCGCCGCACCGGCAGTGGAACACCGCGGGCGCTGCGTGTGAAAGGGCAGAACGGGAGCGGCCCAATGCTAGCAAAAATGTGGGAGCTCCCTTTTTTCCGAAAATGATAAGCTTGCGTATTTTATGGACATGTTTTGAATAACAACAGTGCCGCGTTGTTTTTCCCAATCGCGTTTTATGCAATCGCCGCGGTATATCCAGAGTGTAAGTTCGGCTTTAGTGGATTGTCAATAGGAAGTGGCACAACTTCCTGTTTCTAGTCTCTTATGGTTCGTATGGATGTTGGCACAACAGCTTAATGCTGTGAAGTGCAAAAGAGTCAATAAAACCCTAAGAGTCATAAAACCTGATGAAATGCCCCGTTTGCGCCCCCGTATATCGTGGAAAGACAGTCTGACAATATTGTGAGTTTCCTGTTTGGTGGAGATTTTTTTTCCGTGCATGTATGTTTAAATATTAATAACCAAGAACATGTTGTTTCAAGTATAATCTCTGTGATCAAGCTGACCTCCGCTACTGCAGGGTTTTCAAATATAAAAATACTTGCAAGTTAACTCGGTCTTAATAAATGGGGCTTTTGCTTAAGTACAGTTTAATTGAATGGCCCTTTAAAATAAGATAAACATTTTATTAGGGGGCAGTTCCAGTCACAGCTTCTCGGTTATGAGTTACAGGTGCTTATTCAGGTTTCCCGGCGGCGACATTTAATGCAGTTACAGAGAAGCCGTCACGCCATGGCTTGGTCTCAGCTGGTCGCGGAATTAAATCTGTCTGTACGGCCACCATGGAGAGAAGACAATTATCTCTCGTCTTCTTTTGGTTTTTGGTTTTGGTATGCATGAAGTTTTAACCCAATACAGCAATGTAAAAACTATATACACACAAACCTGCCTGTGATTCTCTGTGCCTATTCCGTAGGTGATGTTCTGCACACTGAACACTCACAAGGTGGACATGGAGAAGCTGCTGGGAGGTCAAATTGGGCTGGAAGACTTTATCTTTGCCCACATTAAAGGGCAGAAGAAGGAGATCGAGGTGTTTAAAGGGGAGGACGCTCTCGGGCTGACCATCACAGACAACGGAGCTGGCTACGCTTTCATCAAGGTGAGAATTGGAAAGCCAGCGAAGTGAAAAACCGCAGGGAACAACTGACCTGAAACATTTGAAAAATATGTGTATTTCCTGAGTATCCCCCATTGACTATTAAAGTGGAATCTGATCACTATACAAATAAGTATCTGTCGTTGAAACGACTGCGTTGTGTAATAATAAATGACAGGCAGTAAGCGGTGCCATTGTGTTTTCACCGGACATTATCTATCTATCTATCTCTATCTATCTGTTTATCTGTTAATCTGTTTATCTATTTATGTATGTGTTTTTGTTTTTTTTAGAGAATCCGAGAAGGCAGCATCATCCACCAGATTCAGGTCATCAACGTCGGGGACATGATTGAGTCCATCAACGGTCACGGTCTGATCGGCTGTCGACACTACGAGGTTGCCAAGATGCTGAAAGAGTTGCCCAGAGGAAAAGACTTCACCATCAAACTGGTGGAGCCTCTCAAGGCCTTCGGTGGGTGGAGCATGGTGCCAAGTCAACATATGGCTGCTCATAATATATATATATATATATTTTTTTTTTTATTATCCGGAAATTTCCAACAAAGCCGTTAAAACAAAGCTGACATTAGGCAGGGTTTCCTCTGAATGGAAAGTTGGGCCACTCCCCGGCGTCCGTGCTGCAGCTGGGAACCTCAGGTCATGGACTTGTGAATGAGAAGTTCATATTGTCGGTTAGACAATTTAAGATAATACGCATTATTATCTGAATATGAGAGAATTTTATTATTTATTGCAACGATCGCAGTAACAAAACAGTACATCATACACAGATAGAGTATAAAACAGAAATTGTCCATGAAAGTACAATCATATAAATAACAAACAAGAAGGGTTTGCAAGTTATCCTCAAATTTGACAAATCAAAGTAATTTACTGTTTTCACCAATTATAATTTTTTTCTAAATGACCAATAATAGCCAAATTTGAATCCTTAAAAAAATCTGAAGGGAAGGTGATCTTTTTACTTCATTTTAATTTTTTTTTATAACATTTACATCTGGAAATGGAAACCTAGGAGGTTCAACAATGACTCTCTTGCTTCGAGACCCATAGAACACGCCCCTGTCCTCTGCCTACTTCGCAACATACTGCCCCGCTACAATAAGCTTTCCCTCCGTTGCGTCCCGTGTAGACATGATCGGCCAAAGGTCCGGCGGGTCCCGGTCTGGGTCGGGTGGGCAGCTGGGGACCGGCAGGGGAACCCTTCGCTTGCGCGCCAAGGGTCCTGCCACCGTGGAGGAGCTGGTGAGCGTGTGGAGTCTTATCTTTTGTGTTTTTTGGGGTTTTTTTGTCTTTTTTTTTTTCTTGTTCTTGTGAAGTTTTTTTTTTTTTTGTTTTTTTTTTCCCAGTTGAATTAGAAGTTATGTATGGCGTTATGGACAAAACGTCGATTTCAATGTCACGGAGTGTTTTTCTTCCCCCTGCCAGCCGTCTGCATTTGAGGAGAAGGCCATCGAGAAGGTGGATGACCTCCTGGAGAGCTACATGGGGATCCGAGACAGTGAGCTGGGTGAGAGCCGAAACCGCGGTTTAAACACCTTCCACGTGGGCTCCCAACACTAAATAGAACAGTTGCCGCTGATTCAGTGTCGGCAGAATGTTATTTGATCGCTCTCTCTCTCCCTCTCTCTCTCTCTCTCGCTCTCTCTCTCTCTCTCTTTCTTTTTCGCTGCCTTTCTTCCTCCGTCAGCGGCCACAATGGTGGAGTTGGGGAAGGACAAAAGGAACCCCGATGAGTTTGCCGAGGCTTTAGATGAGACCCTGGGGGACTTCGCCTTTCCAGATGAATTTGTCTTTGATGTCTGGGGCGCCATCGGTGACGCGAAGGTCGGGCGGCTGTAACCATGGAAACCAATGGACCAACCTGTACGCGCGCGCGCGTGTGTGTGTGTGTGTGTGTGTGGGGAAGAAAAGAAAAAAAAAAAACCAGAAAAAAAAAGGTTTGAGGCCCGTAACAATTGCCACTCCTAGGAGACATTACACTACCGTCAAGACTCTTCTTTTTTTTCCTCCCCCTGTGTACTTCTACTTTTAATGTGGATTGTACTAGTTTGGGAGACTCTTTGTAGAGGAGCAGGATGTAGCGTCGCAGCACGTTGGCGACGCTGTGCGAGCCCCGCCCGCCGCGCGAGCGGACCGGACGAACGTCCCCCCCCCCCCCCGTTCAAAACGCTGAGGCCATTCCGCTCGGGCCGCCGGTGTTTTTGTCCCGTTTCTAAAAAAAAAACGTCGTACAGCACAAGTCTCAAGTGTGGGAGAAATTAATGACTTTGCCTAAAACAAAGTGAATATCTGATTCTTAGTTAAAAAAAATAAAACCACAAGTGATTTTTTTTTTTTTCTCTTTGCACTGTGTTGCACTGCGCTGTATAAGACAAAAAAAAACAAACAAAAAAAACAACAACCAAGGAAGCTCCACTGTACCTCACCTGGGCGTCGGCCCCTACAAAGCTTAGCACACAAGCCGACCCTCCGCTCCGGCCCCGCCCCGGGTCCCGCGGCGCGCCTCCCGTTTCCGACTCGCTCGCTCTGCGGATCCCGTGCTGTTACGTTTCTCATCACCTAGTTTCTTACTGTTTTTCCGCGAGGGAGCCTGTGGGATTTGAAGTACTTGAGTGCAGACTTGTCGCGGTTACAGAGGGAGCAACATGTTCGCCGACACTCCATGCTGTGAGGAAGATAAACTGCACAGAGAGAAACGCAGCACATTGCTCTCTTTTAAGTTTATACCAAAATGATCTATGCCGGTGTCGAAGAAAAAAAGTGTTACTTTACCCTGCTGTAGGATTATTAATATTATTATATTTTTGTTTTAGAAAGTGAATGAGAACCCCTACCTGGGTTGTGTAGACTTTTCTTTTTCTTTTTACCTGAAGTGATTCTCTTGAAGCCCGGGGAAGGCAGTGGTTTTATCTTGTATTGAACTGTCTTTGTTATTTTTTAAAGCATTACCGAAAGCAGTATTCAAAGAGGCCGTAGGGAGTAAGTTCAGATTAAAAAGTAAGGAAACTAAAAAATCTTCTGTTCTACTACTCTTATGCAAATATGCATTTCCAAGGAAATGCCTTGAAGAATACGGAGCATTGTGGGTGGAAGTTTTCAGACACACCAACTACTACTACGACTCTATGTGTTTCAAATAACTCTGGTGTTGCTGTCTGAATATCAAATTATATTCACATGTATAAACCTTTTTTTTTTGTAGTCGATGGTTTGTTTCTGTCTTTCTTTGATGCTCATGAGTGTCTATCTACGTGGGTTAATGTGATGACTGATGCTAGAACACTGTAACACAAATGAGAACATCAACATGTTGATGGCTTTCTAATGCACTGTTGTCAAAGTCCAGTTGTGATGGCAATAATAACAACAATGACATTTTCTGTTGTGTTTTGTTTTGTTAAATGCGTGAATGAGTAAATGTTGGATCACAGGGCCCACTGACACGTCACACTCCGTCGAAGGTGGCTGGGTTCATATGGTTATAACCTATGTCCTTAATAGGTTCTCCTGTTCATGGGAGCTGAGGAAAAGCAAGATATGACTTATTTATTGGATGCCTGTTTTAAGGACCCAATGTATGTCTGTTTATTCCCACTTCCCTGGCTGTTGAAGAAGCCACATTTAGTATAAAAAATAATTAAAATGTAACTGTACATTTAATGTCTCACAAAGCCACACATAAGAGTGATAAGGAATTGGAGAATAACCGAAGACACTTTTTTTTTTAATTTAACTGCTCACTGTCGACGTTGGCATCGATAGCTGTTTGCCAGCTCACACACAGTATGAATGCCCTTTTCAAATGTGATCCCTATAAAACCTTCTGAATTCCAACAGCTTTGGCAGGGAAAAGGCATTGAATCTCCTCTGGCCGTGGGCTGGTCCGAAATGGAATGAAAACCTCTATTTACATGAGCTGATGTGAACCTGTTCTTCAAGTCCCTCTTGGTGCAAAGCTCGAGTCTTACACCTCTTGTGGCCAAAATATTCTGTTCCCTCAGACAGCCTCCCAGTTTCACCTTGTTAGTGCAGCAGGACAAAGCTGAGAGGCGTCTTCCGCCTTCGGTCTTGCAGGCTCCTCTTTGCTTTTGAGAAGAAAGACCACTTTGAACAGGAGCCGCCCGCAGAGAGGAACCTACCATGGCTCTGCGTCCACGTGCTTCCTCCCAGCCCGGGAAGCTGTCCTTCCTCCAGAATCCCAAATTAATCTCGGCTCTTAGGCCACGAGCCGTTTCCTCCCGGTCCAGCTCCATGCTGGAGGAGGAGCTGTCCTGCCCCGTGTGCTGCGAGATCTTCAGGGAACCGGTGGTGCTGAAATGCAGCCACAGCTTCTGCCGAGCCTGCCTGCAGCAGTTCTGGAACAAGAAGAAGGCCAGGCGCGAGTGCCCGGTGTGCAGGAGGAAGTGCTCCCTGACGGAGCCCACGGTCAGCTTGGCCCTGAAGAACGTGGCCGACACCTTCTTGAAGGAGCAGCAGCGGCAGGCGGAGGGATGCGGCGCGGGAGCAGCGGGGGAGCAGCCGGGGGTGGCCGAGGTCAAATGTCCCGCGCACGGCGAGGTTCTCAAGCTCTTCTGCCGGGACGACTTGGAAGTGATCTGCTGTGTGTGTCACACCTCCAAGAGGCACCAGGGCCACAGTGTTTGTCCCTTAGAAGAGGCGGCCCAAGACCTCAAGGTAAGGCTCTCCTTCAGCTTCTGTTCGGTTGTTGTTATTAATGCTTACTGCAAACTGAAGGCCATATTTAATGATGTCCCGTTAAGAGTAGAATATTAAGTGTACCGAACAAAATATGCACTAAGCGTCTTAATACCCCAAAGAAAAGCTCTGAAAGCCTCGTGAATACATAAATGTCCTGCAAAGTTTAATGAAGTGCACTTGAAGCTCGAGAAAACTTGTTACTAAGTGCGTGGCACCCCCTTCCAGTTTGGAAATGCTAATCCGATCATCTCCCACCCGGTATGGGCCCGTCTTAAAATTCATTGACTTAGTCGCCTGAAGACGTTGCACTTGCAATACACTCTCACTCCATTCCTATAACCCCCCTCCCCTCCCTCCGACCTTCCCGTAGGAGGAGCTGAGGAAAGAGCTGGTTCCGCTCAAGAAGAGCCTGAGGCACCTGTACGAGGCCAAGCAGGAGTGTGATGATACAACCGTGCACATCAAGGTATCAACAGACACGAGCCGACCTCACGCTGTACGCCCTGCTACTGCAGCAGCGTAGGGGAGTAAACACACGCACACACACACGGGCCACCCCTCACTGTTGTGGCAACACCCGGAGAAGTGCTCGCAAATTCTGTTTACAGCCGTGGCAGATTTGTCACGGTTTCGGAAAGGCTCTCGAGTAATGAAAGTGGCAATCCGTATGATTGTTTTGTCGAAGAAAAAAACGAAATAAACGCTCCTCTACGTTTCCATTGTAGGTGTGAATTTGATAAACCGGAGTAGTTAGTTGTGCCCAGTAAACTCTTCGGAATGAAAAAAAACAACAAAATGATATCCTCACCGCCTGAAGTGACCAAGGGGACTGGAATTACGGGTTTTGTACTCCACCCAACGCAGACCATCTTACGGATTGCCTCTTTAAATATGCCCAGCGCTCGTCCGCTAACCAAACCCTCTCTGTGTTCGTCAGAACCAGAGTCAGGCCACCGAGCGCCAGATCAGGGAGGAGTTCGAGCAGCTTCGCCTCTTCTTCCAGGAGGAAGAGACGGCCAGGTTGGCAGCCCTGCGTGACGAGGAGGAGGAGAGGAAGCAGTCGGTGAAGAAAAAGACGGACAGCCTGACCCGAGACATCCTCACGCTCTCTCACGCCGTCATCGCCGTCGAGAACGAGATCGCGTCCGGCAACGCTTCCTTCCTTCAGGCAAGGAGCAAACGCCGCCGCAGTCCCAATAAGCTTCTTTTTTTTTTCCCCCCCCCCCCCCCCCCTTCCCGTTCTGCGGCTCGGCAAACATAACGGAAGGTTTGTGTGACGCGCTCTTCTTTTGATTTCAGAATTACAGCGGCACCAAGAAAAGGTGAGTCCGGTTTCTCCCGGTACCTTCCTTTTGATTCACCTCTTCATCTGCTGTTGGACTGCTTTGGTTCACCCTTCATCGTTGCCGCAGAGCTCAGGTCGCCGTGAAGGAGCCGGAGAAGGTGTCGGCGGCTCTTATAAACGTGGCCAAGCACGTCAGCTCCGTCAAGTACCAGGTGTGGGTGAAGATGGTGGATCTGGTGCAACACAGTGAGCCCCCCCTCCCCTCTACTCACCTCTTTAAAACTTGACTTTTTCCTCTTGAAAAACCCCCTCTAACGGCCGATTGTTCCCTGCCTTCGTCAGCGCCGGTCACTTTGGACCCCAACACGGCGTACTCCTGGCTGTCCTTGTCCAAGGACCTGACCAGCGTGGCCAACGGCGGAGCCGTCCAGCAGTGCCCGGACAACCCCGAGCGCTTCGGCCACTTTGTGTTCGTGCTGGGCTCTGAGGGCTTCACCTCGGGCCGCCATGCCTGGGAGGTGGAGGTGGGCGACAAGGTGGACTGGATGCTGGGCGTCGTCAAGGAGTCCATCAACAGGAAGGGCCGCATCTCGGGCTGTCCGGAGGGCGGCTTCTGGATGATTTCCCACTGCGAGGGCGAATACTCGGCCATGACGCGCCCCAGCACCCGCCTGGAGCCGCACGGGGAGCTGACCAGGGTCCGGGTGCAGCTGGACTACGACTCTGGAGAGGTGGCCTTCTCCAACCCGGTGAACATGACCCCCATCTACACCTTCAATGATTTCTTCACCGAGAGGATGTTCCCCTTCTTCTGCCCGGGGGCCAACATCAACGGCAACAACCCTGGCCCTCTGAAGATCTGCCCCTCGAGGGTGGCTGTGTGGAACAGCAACACCTGGTGACGCGGAGAGACCTTACGCCTCACGACGCGAAACGGTGAAATCAACAGACTCTTCAGGCTTCAGTGTCGAAACTTTAATCAGACAAAGTTATCGTGTTTCTATCTGATGCTCATTGCAGGTATTTGTTATAAAACATGTTGTTAAAAAAAGGGTTTGTGTTGTGGCAATCAGCAGAATGGGTGTTTAACACTACCAGGACAGAGGTTTGCCCTGATAGTCCAGGAAGGCTCCACTCTGCTCCTCTGTCAGGGAGTCCATGACACGCAGGAGCCCCTCCACACTTTCCGGGGCATCAATCGCCCCCTGGTGGTCACAAAAAGCACATTTAATATTATTTTCCCACTGGATAATTGTATTCAATAAGCATTAATGAGGTTTAAAAAAAATAAAAATAGTAACATGCTCTCTTAAATTGCAAATAATTTTTCTACTCTCTGTAACTTGGATTGATTCAACGCTTTTTTTTTTTTTCTCTCATTGTCAGAAATAATGAAGCACGTTACACACACTAATAAACCATGCGCTGATTCAGAGTCTGTTTATGCATTTATGCATTTTTATCATGAATTTATCATCTTGAACCGCTGAAAATAGAAGAAAATACTCATGACCCACCCCTTTCCCACCCATGGCAGTTCGCACCCAGCCAGGGTGCAGCAGAGCAAACAGGATCTCATCCTTCCGGAACTCCATCGATGAGAACATAGTCAGCATATTCAAACCCGCCTGCAGGGAGGGAGAACGAGCGGGAGGCAGTTTGTTAGTTTGTTGGTGTTAGTTCACAGGCTCAATGGACTTGATGGAAGATGAAGACTTGAGTCTTAAACCAGGGGTGTCGAGACTCATTTTAGGTGACGGGCCTTATAAACCGTCCAATAATCCCAATTGATCACCCCACTCCTGGCCTGTTAGTGGTTTTATGAACTGCCTGCCTTGCTGATGCGGTATGAGATGGCAGAGAATGCGCTGAACGTGTCCTTCGTTGCCGCGATGGAGCCGAGCTTCGAGCTGATGTTGATGACAGCCGCCTTGTTGTAGGACATTCCTGGTATCCCACTGGCCTTTGCTGCTGCTTGGAGGTACGGCAGGAACTCCTGATGAGGAAGAGGAGCGACAGCAGAGGAGAGAGAGAGAGAGTGGGGGCGGAGGAGGAGGGTGATGAAACCTTTCGGCAAGAAAGGTAAATGTTTACTCAACATAATGCTGGAAGTGTATGGCAAACAACAAGAAAAAAATAATTGCCTTCACTCAGTGGGAAACCCGTAATGACTGGTGATGGGAGACGCTGTGTTGACACTGAGAACAAGAAATACCACCGAGCGCATTGAAACATTGACAACAAATATGAGACTGGGGTCACTGGATCAGCTTAAACACACAAAATTCCTAGAGTAGTAGACTGATATCTCCGGTTTGACAAAAAAAACAACAAAACTTTCTGAATACGATAAAAAAAAAATTAAGTAAAAAAAAGACTCACTTTGGTGATGGTCATGGGTCCCAGGAGGTTGGTGTTGAACGCAGTCTGCATGTCCTCTGGGCTGGTGGTCTGCACGGTGCCTTGAGCATGGACCGCCGCGTTGTTAATCAGCAGGTTGAGTCCCCCCGCCCCCAGCAGAGCGCCAACCTGCTGGGCACACTGCTTTATGCTGCCAATGTCCATGACGTCTGACAGAAAGAGAGGGAGAGGGAACACCTGCGGCGGTCAATAGCAGACACTCAGAAAACCACCAGGACACTGGGCCACCAATGCAGCCGAGAATAGTCTGTGGACATGTGACGGAAGAAAGCTATTGTAAGACACAAGTGGGCCAAACACAGAGAACCTGACCTAGACGGATGACCGTGATGACATCAGGGTACCTCTTTGACAGCACCTGCAGGTCCTGGAAAACAGGGAAAAACAGAGTTTGGTAACGTTCAGACGTCGGCCTCGCCTTCGCCGTTGGAGAGCCGCGGTACCGCGTGCAAAGCAACCCACCTGGCCCGTGGGCCCGTCCGGGTCCCTGCAGCTGGCGAACAGCCGATGGACGGAGGTGGAGGAAGGTCCAGTGGACATGGCCTCCGCCAGTTGCTTCACCATCTCGAACCCCAGGCCTCGGTTGGCTCCTGTGATCAGCACGCTGCGCGGGATGGCCATCCTTTTCTCACCGCCGCCACAGAGTATAACCTGTGGAACCTGTGGAGAGGCTTTTTGTGGCATTCTTTTAGTATGAACCAAGCCCCTCCCACCTTGACAGTTGACTGGGTGCTCTGCAACATGCTGGATCATGATTTCAGGAAGTGCACAGGTGCGTCAGGACCAGAGTTGTTTGCAGGTCGTCCCTTTGGGAAATCCAGTCAATAGGTAATGACTGCAGTCAAGCACACTATGGACGACCTATGAATCGGGAGGAAGGCACTGATACAATACGTGTTTTCCGGTCTGTTCTGAATTGCAGTGTGTGGATTTTATTCACATTTCCCATTTCTCTCTCCTTAAGAGAAATAGTTGCGCAATGAACACACTGTGGTGTTCCCTCGAGTCAAACCACTGGAGGGAGCCATAGAAAAGGGCGGCAACCAGCCGGGAAAGGCTGGGTGCCTGCTGGATCGTTGTGGAAAACAGGTATCCCACCGGCGGTGGCTGGAAACGTGGCGAAAGCAAGCCAAGCCAGATCACCCTTCGCGAGAGGGGAAGGCGACCAGTGTCAGTGTGTGGTGGACCCCTCCGCGGTTGTAGAAAGGGCTGAATTTAACCTCCAGCTTTCCTCTAAGAGGAAACAACGTTGTTGATTGGTCTGTTGACTATGAAGTAAATCCGTCAATTTTGTGTGTCACCAGGAGGACGACGCCAGCAGGAGACGGGAACGCTGCCCTGGCCGCGGGCCGGGAAGAAGCGTGGTTGTTTTTGCTCCCCCACCCTTTCCCCCCGCTCACAATTTGAATAAGTGGACTTGAGTTGACTTACCCTGAAAAGGCCTCATTTCCCCGCTGAGGTCGACGCCATAGGGCTAGGCGTGACACAACACACACACACACACACACACACACACACACGCGCGCAAACAGACGCTTTATGCTTTATTCTTGATGTGCATGTGTGGGCGCTCGCTCGTATGTCTGCAAGGAAGACTGAACTGAGTCATCACAAGCACTGAGGAAAGTGTACGTTGTGAGGGAATCACTGAGTGTCTTCTGGCTTTGTTCATCCATTCCTAACCCGAAGAGAGTCCCTGCTCATTAGAAAATCAGAAACATATTTAGCAGTAGTGCACACACACACACACACACACACACACAGACACACACACACAGAAATTGTTGCTTGTTGTCTGCGACGGACGACAGCAGATAAAGAACCGTTCACAGCTTTCGACGGTTACAACACGGTGTGAGTCACACGCTGATGCTGCGTTGAAGCCAAAAATAGTTGTGGTCCATAAAGCTTTGACAAGTTAAACAAAGGGTACAAGTGATGTGATAACGAAGTGACTCAACTAAGTACGTTATTTTATTGAAAATATTGTATATTGGACAATATACATTTAAATCCTGCCGATATCTGCACGGATTGACACGGGAATCACAGAGACAGTCGCAGGCGGCAGGTTTTGGGGACCGACTGTAGTATTTACATGTTTTCCTCTGCTGAAACGGCACCAGGAAGAGGCAGAACGGCGGAACCACACCCTTTCTGGCTTTTTGGGACAAAGGCCGATGGGTCCTCCGTCTCCAACATGCAAGTGTCTCCAACATGCGAGTGTCTCCAACATGCGAGTGAGCCACGGCGAGCGGGCGTGAAGAAGAAAAAAAAGGAGACGGACATTAGTCTGAAAGAGAGAGAGAGAAAGAGAGAGAGAGAGAGAGAGAGAGAGAGAGAGAGAGAGATAGAGACATGCTGGATCACCAGTTGAGTTCAGGAAGTGGGCAGCTGGGTCAGGGCCAGACTTGTTTGCAGCTCGTCCTTTTGGGAAATCCAGTCAATAGGTTATGACTGCGGACAAACACACTACAGACGACCTATGAAGCAGGAGGAACGCCGCTGAGGAAAACGTATTGCTTTTCCAGCCCCGAGTGACGTATTGTCTGACGTCATTATGTAATGTTGCAAGTTTCCTTCGTGTTCATTTTTGTTTCCCAGCAATTGTCGTTTTATGACTCTATTTGAATTCCCGCAAATTACAAAGCACCGCAAAAGGGACACGAAATGACAAGCAGCGTGTGAAAAACACTGAAAGACGGCGACAGTGACTGAACGTGGCCTCTGCTGGGAAAGAGGGCAGAGGGTATCAACAAATAAAAGCCCGACAGGGGAATTGATTTCCTGAAGATGTACTATACTGTATCTGCTGGGCAAAATATCTGAAAAACAAGGCTTCCTGTTTTGTGTTAGGAAGAAAAATCTATATTTTGTGCTGGGGCAAGAATACAATTAAATCATTAATGGTAAAACAGGGATATTTGGATCTGCAACTTTAAATTGGGCACTGACACAATATTAGTTTTCTTGTTCTTTTTTGAACGGTGTGTTTTCTGGTCTTTTCTGAATTGCAGGGTGTGGATTTTATTCGCATTTCCCATTTCTCTCTCCTTAAGGGAAATAGATGCGTTGTCATCCATCGGCCATAAAATAACATAAGCCTCAATCTGATAACGTCTTCTACACACACACACACACACACGCGCGCATGCACGCACACACACGCGCAAACAGACAATGCTTTATTCTTGATGTGCATGTGTGGGTGTCTTCTGGCTTTGTTCATCCATTCCTAACCCGAATCAGAAACATATTTAGCAGTAGTGCACACACACACACACACACACAGACACACACACACAGAAATTGTTGCTTGTTGTCTGCGACGGACGACAGCAGATAAAGAACCGTTCACAGCTTTCGACGGTTACAACACGGTGTGAGTCACACGCTGATGCTGCGTTGAAGCCAAAAATAGTTGTGGTCCATAAAGTTTTGACAAATTAAACAAAGGGTACAAGTGATGTGATAACGAAGTGACTCAACTAAGTACGTTATTTTATTGAAAATATTGTGCCCGGGTCAACGGGTGGACAATATACATTTAAATCCTGCCGATATCTGCACGGATTGACACGGAAATCACAGAGACAGTCGCAGGCGGCAGGTTTTGGGGACCGACTGTAGTATTTACATGTTTTCCTCTGCTGAAACGGCACCAGGAAGAGGCAGAACGGCTGAACCACACCCTTTCTGGCTTTTTGGGACAAAGGCCGACGGGTCCTCCGTCTCCAACATGCAAGTGTCTCCAACATGCGAGTGTCTCCAACATGCGAGTGAGCCACGGCGAGCGGGCGTGAAGAAGAAAAAGGAGAGAGCGAGAGAGAGCGAGCGAGAGAGAAAGAGAGAGAGGGGGGGGGGGGACCACGAGGAACAGGCAATCAACAAGAAAAGAATGGCCTTCATTCAAAGGGAAACCCATAATGACTGGTGATGGAAAACGCCGTGTTTACAATGGAAACAAGGAACGCCACCGAGCGCCAACACTGAAAACAAATATTAGACTGGAGTCACTGGATCAGCTCAAACACTTAAAATGTACAATTTGAGCTCTCAGTTTAAAGTCGAGAAAACCTAAAAAAATATATAGGCATGCCTGAATTTAAGCCATTTTTAAAAGTTATTTATTTTTTAAATAATAAACAAACAAATAAATAAATAAAATAATAAAAATATATATATTATAAAAAATTAATAAAATATTAAAATAAATAAAGTTAATCCGATGACAATAAAGGGCCTGTATGATTTCCTTTAAAAAGAGGTTGGTGGGAAATGAATATGTTGGACTTGGGGATTTAAGCGACAAAACAAAAAAACAAATTCAACAAAAAAACGAAAAACAAAGATAGAAAAAGGGTTAAAGGGACGAAGGAATGAGACTGAAGATTTACACAGGAGCGCACACACCTGTCTCAAAATACATCGAATAACATTACGGTAAGTGCGACGGAACTCTACACCTACACATGTGGGAAGAGACACCGGTGTGCTGCTACGGCCGTCCAGGGAAGAGGGCGCGGCAGTGTCTGGCTCCCGAAAAAAAAAAAAAAAAACCCATTCACTCTGTAGAGACGTGGAACCATCCGCACAAACTGTCCATACATGATGACGCGACTTCCACATACACGGATATAAATACATGTTCGTTTAAAAGCACTTCTGTGTCCCCAGCCCGCCGTTGAAAATAAAAACCAAATGTTCGTCCCTCATCAAATGAAACAAAAATAGTTCCATGCAGGTGCGTCTCCCCTGAGTTCACCCGCTGTATAAATCCGCGCCAATTTGGCTGGATTCTCTGTCGATTTCCCTCCTCCTCCTCCTGCTCCTCCTCCTCCTCCTCCTCCTCCCTGTTTGATGCTGTTGTTGTCGTCGTCGTCGTCGTCGTCGTCGTTCCTCCTCCGTGCAGCGATTAATGCATGCGTGCGTGCTTCCCCCCGGCTCACAGATGGGTGCTGTCCTGGGTATCAAACCTGTGGCTCTCGGAGCGGCCGGCACTGCACTTCCTGCTGTTCCCCTGATTTGGCACGAGGGACAGGGGGTCGGGTCGGATCAGGTACCTGTAGGGGTTCGAAAAACATGAAAAGGGATAAAAGAAGGCGTTCGGGAGCGAGAACCCCCCGCCGGCGCTCATTCCCGGCGCTCATCCACGCGATAGGCGCTGCGCCAGGCTCACACGACGTCGTGGATCTCCAGCCGCGTGTCCGGGGACGGGTTGATCAGGATGTAGGAGAGTCTGTTCCCCTGGTCCGTCATCCCGTCTGGCGCACACAGGCCGGGGGATTGTCGGGGAAAGAGAATGAACAAAGGAAGATGGATGACCAAGGGAGAGAGAAGGGAAAGAAAAATGGTTACGCTATGGTACACGCTGTATCCGTAGAAAGGCAGGAAGTGACACACACACACACACACACACACACGGTGTGCAATGTTGACTTACCTTACCGAGACCCTTCATCCAACAAACACATTTTCATTTGTTTATTGTCCAGCGCGGTGTATATCAAAACTTGCAATTAAATAAGATAAGACTTTATCAATACTAAGTGTTATCTGACTGCTATTTGACAGTGTGCAGGAGTCTCTTATTATAGCTCACCACATCAAGGTTTGTTTTGCAATCGAGGTTAACAACATCAATATTTTATGTATTTATTTTAATATAAAAATACAGTATATTATTTATATATTATGTTTTATAATTTACACAGGTACTCCTCACTTCACGGCCGAGTTCCGTTCCTAGCACCAGGTCGTTCAGTGAATTGGTCGATAAGCAAGGACCTGTGTTATTTCACGGTAAGGGGGCGTGGCCATTATGAACACTAGTGTAGTGAATACTGACAGACTGCAGGAACGAGACTGAGAACGGTGATGGACTGAGATGTATACATTGTATATAGTATATATAGTATATATATTGTATATAGTATATACAGTGTCTATAGTGTATAAAGTATATATAGTACATATAGTGTATATAGTATATATAGTGTCTATAGTGTATAAAGTATATCTACTACATATAGTGTATATAGTATATATAGTGTCTATAGTGTATAAAGTATATCTAGTACATATAGTGTATAGAGTATATATACTGTATATAGTGTATATAGTGTAAAGAGCATATAGAGTATACATAGTGTATATAGTATATAGTGTATACAGTGTATATAGTTAATATAGTATGTATGTAGTATATATAGTATATATAGTGTATATAGTATATATAGTGTAAATAGTGTATATAGTGTATATAGTATATATAGTATATAGTGTATATAGTATATATAGTGTATATAGTATATATAGTAGTGTATATAGTGTATTCAATGTATATCATGTATATAGTATATGTAGTTTATAGTATATATTGTATATATAGTATGTATAGTATATATATTATATATAGTGTATAAAGTATATAGAGTGTATATGGTGTATGTAGTCTATATAGTATATAAAGTGTATATATAGCATATAATGTATATGGTGTATATAGTGTAGA
Organism: Zeus faber; assembly: GCF_960531495.2. NCBI lineage: Eukaryota > Metazoa > Chordata > Actinopteri > Zeiformes > Zeidae > Zeus > Zeus faber. The sequence continues at coordinate 18,693,044 of NC_137205.1, forward strand.
TAGTATATATAGTATATATAGTGTATATAGTATATATAGTGTATATGGTGTATATAGTATATAAAGTGTATATATAGCATATAATGTATATAATGTATACAGTGTATATAGTATATAGTGAATAAAGTAGTGTATATAGTATATAGTGTATTCAGTGTATATAGTGTATATAGTATATATCATTTATATAGTATATAGTGTATATAGTGTATATAGTGTATATAGTATATAGTGTCTTCTTCTTTTACTTTCGGCTGCTCCCGTTAGGGGTTGCCACAGCGGATCATCTGCCTCCAATACCTTATAGTATATATCGTATATATAGTATATATAGTATATATAGTGTATATCGTATATATAGTATATATAGTATATATAGTGTATATAGTGTATATTGTGTATTGTGGGTGATGTCTGATGAGATGCTTGACACTGAGACACTGTGGTATTGTACCCAGTGAACAATACAGACTGGTCAGAGAGATAGGTCGTTAAGTGAGAAGTACCTATATATATATATATATATATATATATATATATATATATATATATATATATATATATAATTTTCTATGCAATATATATTTGATATTTGATATATATTTAAATTTGTATGATTTATAAAAAAACGTATACTGTTTTTCTTTTCCCATGCTCCAGCACTCCAGGTGACTTACTGAAGCCGGAGGGCGAGAGGCCC
>NC_137205.1:18698743-18708743 GCF_960531495.2 Zeus faber
CTCGCGGCACGGTGGTTGAAAGCCGCCAAATGTTTACGACGTCTCCCACCAAGCGGTATGTAGCACGGACATGGCCCTCACATGCTCTCCAGCAGCAGCACGATGGGGTTCAGCTCCTTCCGGGGTCGGTAGTACGCCCTCAGCGGGACGATGAAGTTGTACAAACCGTTCCCCGCGCTCTCCGCCGACACGATGATCAGCTTGTTCTTGAAGCCGTAGGAGCGAGCGTCCTCGAAGGGGACGTGGTGACACGCCTGCGGGAGGAAGACGACGGCGTCAGGGATGGAATACGGCGTACACGGAGGCGTCGTGTGGGGCGGGAAGGCGCTGGGATCCAGCCGGTACCTTGTCCATGCGCAGGCAGCAGAAAGGCATCTTTTCCTGGAGGAGGTGGCACAGGGCGGGGGAGCTTCCGATGTACGGAGAGTTCAGCGGATAGCCCTTCACCCACCTGAGGACACACACACACACATACACACACATACTGTACATACATACAATGCTGACCATCCCCTTGTTAGTCCACTTTTTTCCCACTCACTCACTCACTCACTCACTCACTCACTCACTCACTCACTCACTCACTCACTCACTCACTCACTCACTCACTCACTCACTCACTCCATTTAGCCAACCGTGTCATCAATGTGTGTCTTTGAATAGTTAACATCTGGTCCACGTCTGAATTCCCATTGAAATACATTGAAATTCAAAGAGATTGTATTATGCTCTTGGAACAGCACATGGGGTAAGATTTTGAAAGTTTGATGGTGTCAGAGGGGTCAGAGACTCCTGAAAGCCCCATCAGACAAAAGATATCCAACCGCATAATACAAATAAATCTATAATTTGAATATGATATTGATTCGTCCAGATATGATGTCTGAAAGAAAATGGGACCATGCATGAAAACGGTTGTTATTAGAAAGTTATGAAAGCAATACTCACGTAAATACTCTCGAATCGAAGCCGACAATCTGTACTTTAAGCCGAAGTTAATTGCTTGGTTGTCAATCAAAACATTCAGAGTAGTGAGCAAAAAACGGGAAACCAGCGGCTGAAACACTCACTCGCAGTGTCCCCCCCACCAGTGGGCCCTCTCGTCTCTGTCGCTGTCGTCCTTGTCGTCCTCTCCGCCCTCGTCCTCCGACTGGTCCCCCAGCAGGTCGAAGGTGGGGTTGTTGACGCCATCCACCAGCTCCAGGACGGGGGCGATGCTGTGCCGCCGCTCCTCGGCCGAGTCCGTCATGGCCGGTAGGGACAAAGTGTTCGCTCCTCCCATCTCGGCCCTGGAGCTGCTCCTGCTCCCCCTGCCACTGCCCAGGCCCATGGCCCCCGGGTCCTGGCTCTCCGGGCTGCTGTCGCTGGAGTCCTGCAGGTCCATGGCCACGGTGCCTGCAGCGGACAGTACACACACAGTCAGGTCACAAGATTTCAAAAGCAGAGTTGGGCTGGTAAATTGGAAGACTTCTCACATTGTCCAGCAGGTGGCGTGTTTGTAAAATCTACCACAGATGTTAAATCAACAGAACCAAATGAATGTGCGATTAACATTTCAGTCCGGAGAGAGTATCAGGATCAGATATCAGATATATTCCATTATGTCGGTGACGACCGCTCCACGCCAGCCCTATTGTGCGCTCAAATGTGAGAATCACATGTTTAATCAGAACTTCTACTTCCACCGGTCCAACAAAGAGACAAAGTGAATCACGGTGCGGTCGCAGCGTTCAACAGCGGACGGACTGACCCATGCTGGCGATGATGCTGTGGACGGGGAGGCGGGTGAGGCCGTGGTAGATGGTCTGCTGCATCCCCCGGGCGTTTCCTCCGGGGCCCCCCCGGGCAGGCTCCCGCTGGCCCCGGACGAACGCAGAGTTCTCCTCCTTGGAGATGTTGATATAGAAGCACATGTCGGAGGCGCCCATGATGTGGCAGGGCCCCGGGTTCAGCAGGATGTTAGTGGTGTCCAGTCGGCGAACGCCAATCAGACACACCCCGTACCTATGGCCACAGAGCGAAGCTGAGAAGCTAGAATCTGTTTATGTTCCGTGTTTGTACTTGTGTGTTGACAATGCACGGGACTAACTTTTTATGGGCATGGAAAGAGGCAAAGGTGAAACTCTTTCCCTGGTACTCCCCGAAAAATTTGCTCTCCTCCAGACGAATGTGATGCACCTCGTTGGCCGAGCAGCGCCGGTAGGTGCGCTGCCATTGATCGGCCGAACAGGCCCCACCCTCCCTGAGACAGCACGGAAAAAATGACTGGTCATGAGGGGACCGTGATGTTACTATTAAATTATTTGAATTACTTTCAGTACCCTGGATTCCCTCTAATGCTGCAATACTGATGTCTTGGTTGTTATAAATGTTTGTTATTCTGACTTCAAAATAAAAAAAAGACAAAAAACAAAAAAACACATTACAAAGCCTCCAGCTCAATACACTCATCAATACTACATGAAGGCGTTTTTATCTCTGCGGTCATAATAGCTTACATCTCTATCAGAGCGTCGAATCAATACGCCAATCAAAAAATAAATGCACTCAAGGACAGCTTAGCGCTCTGAACAATGGGACAGAGGTTTGCACGCCCTCCAAGGTAAGTGCACAATAGCTATCAGAGGCAATGCAGCTGGAGACGCGGAGGCTAAAAGGTGAGAATAGAAAGCAGGGGTGTTGGTGGAGGGGGAACGTGGCGAGTGTGGCCAGCCTGTGAAAAAAGGATGGCGTTACATAAACAGGTGTAATACATTTCAGAGTTAAGAGGAATGGTCTGCCAGACTGCCTTAACATTTCTGCACTTCAGGGACGTGCTCTTGCAGGGGAGGAATAAGGCAAACACTCGCTGTTTTTCAGCCGCACGGATCATAAATGTTCGGGCTTATAAAAAGGGTGGCTCTGCGTGGTTCCTGTGCCAGAAAGCAGGCTTTTATTTCCGCCGTAAACCTCACAGTGGGCAATTAAAAAAATGTATTATGACCCAGGTATGACAGACGAATACAAAAAAAATGTACTATTGCTAGGGGAGACTTTCTGCTATATTTAATAGTGATTAGTATTTTTATTATTAAAAGAGTTGACTAGTTAAAGTCTGTAACTAGATTAGGTGCAGTCTACTCAACTACATATACGCCATATCAGCCATAACATTAAAACCACTGACAGGTGAAGTGAATAACATTCCTCATCTTGTTCCAGTGGCACCTGTCAAGGGGATATACTAGGCAGCAAGTGAACAGTCAGTTCTTGAAGTTGATGTGTTGGAAGTAGGAAAAATGGACAAGTGTCAGGAACTTTGACAAGGGCCAAATTGTGATGGCTGGATGACTGGGTCAGAACATCTCCAAAACGACAGGTCTTGTGGGGTGGATGCAGTGTACGTTTCTTAGGTCTCCTTCAAAAAGGGACAGATTTGGATCAAACTCGTAAGACGGTCTGTCGGAACTGCCCCATTTCCAAATTGTATTCATCATGTTCGTGGGTACGTCGGTTCCATGACATCTATAGACTTCTGATGTCAGGAAAAATGGGCATGCGTAAGGATCCGAGCGACTTTGACAAGGGCCAAATTGTGATGGCTAGACGACTGTCTCTTGTGGGGTGTTCCCGGCAGTTGTTAGTACCTACCAAAAGTTGTCCAAGGAAGAACAACCGGTGAACTGGCTACAGGGTCATGGGCGGCTAGCCCGTCTGGTCCGATCCCACAGAAGAGCTACTGTAGCTCAAATTTCTAAGAAAGGTTAATTCTGCCATTATGGAAAGGTGTCAGAACACACAGTGCATCACAGCTTGCTGTATATGGGGCTGTGTAGCCACAGACCCGTCAGAGTGTCTATGCTGACCTCTGTCCACCACTGAAAGCACCTACAATGAGCAATGAAAGAAGGTGCCTGGTCTGATGAATCAGACCAGGCTTTTCAATCATGATGTGGATGGTGTGTGCGCATCGTTTATCTGTGGAGCAGATGGCACCAGGATGCACTATGGGAAGAAGGCAAGCTGGGGGAGGCAGTGTGATGCTCTGGGCAATGTTCTGCTGGGAAACCTTGGTTCCTGGCATTCATGTGGAATTTACTTTGACACGTACTACCTACCTAAACATTGTTGCAGACCAAGTACACGCCTTCATGGCAACGGGATTCCCTGAAGGAGGTGACCTCATTCAGCAGGATAAAGCGCCCTGCCACACTGCAAAATTGTTCAGGAATGGTTTGAGGAACATGACAAAGAGTTCAAGGTGTTGACATGGTCTCCAAATTCCCCAGATCTCAATCCGATGGAGCATCTGTGGGATGTTGCTAATGTCTTGGTGCCAGATACCACAGGACACCTTCAGAGGACTTGTGGAGTCCATGCCTCAACAGGTCAGGGCTGTTTTGGAGGCACAAGGGGGACCTACACAATATTAGTGGTGGTTTTAATGTTGTGGCTGATCGGTATATTTCTGTATCTATAAGAGAAAGCTCCCCCCTGATATGAACAGAGATGGAGGGATGCTTCAGGTCTGTGAAAAATCACAGAAAGATGATGAGACTGAGCTGCTGAGCACAAATCAAGACAAAAGAATTCACATCGAGCGTGAAGAAAGAAACATCTGATCGACCTTTCGAGAGGCTGAAAGGCCCCTGCACGTTGCCTGAAGGCCTCTTGGGGCGCTGTTCTAAAAGAAGAATGGCGATGGTAAGTGGAGGAGGGATAGTAAAAATGGTTGAATGGAGCTTGTCTGGGTCTCCCCAACTCTATTACTAATGGCCACTACAGTTACACAACCTGCTCTATGTGGAGGATAATAGAAACAAACTGGTAAGGGTTACTGACTGCACTATGACGTAGAGACGTTTAGAGAGGGGGAGAGAGAGAGAGAGAGAGAGAGAGAGAGAGAAAGAAACAAAATTATAAAAAAGAGAGTGCAGGGGCTTCAGTGTACTCACTGTCCTCTGGAGGAGTGGATCAACAGTGTGATGAGGGTGGAGGTGGCGGGGCACACACAGTTTAGAGCCAGCATGGCGTACTTAAACTCTTCTTCACAAACCACATGATCTGCAAGCCCGGGGAAACACACACACACACACACACATACATACGTTAGCACATTGAATGCAAATGCACCGTCGATTGTGTGTAGCACATGTGTGCCTGTTTGTGTGTGTGTGTGTGTGTGTGTGTGTGTGTGTGTGTGTGTGTGTGTGTATGTTTTTTGGGGTCGGTGGTGGCAACATCTCCTGGCAAATTAATTAACCAAAACACAAATACACATACAGCGGATGCTGGTGGAGTGGAGGTATTGTACCAGGATCAAAGATTAAATAAGTAGTTCAAGCTTTTTGTAAACACATTACGTGCAACATTAGGAATAAACGCCTCTACATTTACAGTACCAATCCAAGCCAACCCCCGTAACACGTAAGCACACACACACACACACCCACACACACACACACACACACACACACAGAAAACACACACAGTCACGTTTTATAATTGCACATTTCCAGAGGCTCTGGGAAAGGAAGCGGCCGTCACTGTATAAATGAAACACACAGGATATTTTTAATCCTGCCTCATTTTGGCGTCCTTCTGAGGCGGCATCCGCGTTAACCCCGCGGGTGGTGCTCCAGCTGCGTAACAGCCTTCTCTTTTCTCTCTCATCCGACCACCTTCCACCCTCTCCTTCTCCAAACACTTACCCCAGCCGCGGTGGCCGGTCAAAAAGCAAACTGAGCAAACACAGATAACGCTCCGCTCATCTCCCTGTTGCCTCCCAGGCGCCTCTTGGAATCGGGGCAAAGACCAATAGAGAGGCTTACGTCTCCGAACAAGGAATCAGGGAATAATGCCCCAGGTGTGATGCCCCCCCCTGCTGTGTAATTCTTGATTGCATTATCTGCGGTGGGGAGCCCGCGGGCGTATTAAGGCGGTCTTGTTTACCGTCAAATTTGAGCTCGGACTTAAAAACACAATGCGCGCCGAACTTCGAATATGGGAGGCAACCCCGTCTGAGCCTGCAATAGGAACCGGTTGGTTTGAAAATGAATAATAGGCTACTGGCCGGGTTGGAAGAAAAACGACAACAACAAAAAAAACAACCGACAACTCAGTTTTCATCGAATCAAAGGCTATGTGGGCTTGAAATTATGCAGCCAAACGGCACAGTGGCAGCGTTGTTCATCTTCTGTGGAAGCGCACATTTTTCGACGGCTCTGGATGGTACTTGACGACGCAGGTTGCAGACACCGACAGTGCAGATGCCCGAAATGGAAACAGGGCAGACTGTTTGAAAAAAACGTGGTAGAAGGTTGAAGAAATAAATGTTGATGTGCAGGATTTGTGGAAATGACAGCAAAGCAAATGTATTCCAAATTTACAACCTTGTTCTACTTCCACAAACATGTAGTGTCTGCATTCGGATGCACACATTTGAACGGAAACACACGCGCGCACACACACACACACACACACACACACACACAAACACACACACACACACACACACCTGTCGGATGGTGAAACCCATACAGAAACACACACACACACACACACACACACATACACACACACACACACACACACACACACCTGGCGGATGGTGAAACCCATACAGAAACACACACACACACACACACACACACACACACACACACACGCACACACACACACCTGGCGGAGGGTGAAACCCATACAGAAACACACACACACACACACACACACACATACACACACACACACACACACACACACCTGTCGGATGGTGAAACCCATACAGAAACACACACACACACACACACACACACACACACACACACACACGCACACACACACACCTGGCGGAGGGTGAAACCCATACAGAAACACACACACACACACACACACACACACACACACACACACACACACACACACACACACACACACACACACACACAAATACACACACACAAAGATACAGAACACAACAGCAGAACAAATAGAGAAAGAGACAAACAAAAATCCAATTTCTCATCCCCATGTCTTGTATCACTCCTCACTTTTGATACTGTCCCCCATGTGGGCCCTTCATATTCCCGCTTGGCGGCCCCCACAGTGCTACTCCTCCTGGTCTTCGCCCTGCCCTACATCCCGAGGTGCCCGGCCCCCGAACCCGGAGAAAGCAATTACCGCCCTGTAGTAGACACATCCCTACTACTCTTTTTTTTCCTCCAAACTGGATGTTGTTCTCTATATCGGTGTTAGAAGAGGGCTCTCCTGCGTGAGTGGCTATGTGCACTTTTTTACCCAGAATGCAATTACTGGAGGTCCTCACGTCCAACTGTTTGTTCGGCTAATTAAATCAGTATGATAGTTATTGTGTTTTTGGGAGCGGCGGCTGCCGTGGACCGTTATCGGCTCTTGTGGTCTGACGTCTGAAGGATCAAAATCAATTGACGGCAGGTACATGCCGCCAGCCGATTTGGTTATTAAAAAGCCAGGTCTCTCGGGCATTATCACAGGCCCATTGTACCCGGTAGAATCTGTTCTAATGAGCATTTTGCACTCGTCAAGCTTCTTTTTTTTTTAATGAACATCAAATGAAGTCTTGAGACTAAAGCTCATTTGAGCCTCCCACACAGGGTTCCTGGGTTTCCTCGTCGTTACTCAGCGACTGAACAGCAGCGCAACGCTCTGCGGGCACGTTATTGATGATCACCTCCTCTGGTTCCGATTCATAATCAATATTGCATCGCTGGAGGCCACGTGCCACTCCATTTATCCTATGCTGTGGCGTTTGTTCAGAATACAAAATGAGGAATTTAGGTGTTCAACACGGCGCCGGCCTCATGGCGTATAAAGAGAAGAGGCGGAGGGAGGAGGGAAACCGAAAAGCTGAGGAATGTTTGATGTACAGTAACCGGGGAGAACATACATGGTGAGATAGCGCGGCACATCAAAGCCGCGTGCAAGCGTTCGATGTTCCCGAGTTTCCCAGCGCAGCGGCAGGACACGCCGCCTCCATGGGGGGCCGGGCCGCTAATCTCGCAGATACTTTATACTTCAGAGTGAAAACCGGGAGACGCGCACGCATGCTAATTCATCAACTTGACCCAACCCCTTTGTCAAAACTAATAATAAAGCCGTTTATCAGAAACAGCGGCGCCGGAGGATAAAAGAGAGGTGGCTTGAAGGGGAGGGCTGCCGGCGGTGAGAGAGCGGCTCCTGCCCAGGAAAGCACAGCGGAGCGACTAAACGTAGATTTCCTTTGCCGCGGTCGAAAACTAAAAACGTGAATCATTGATAGAGACAGCTGGGATGAGGGCGGCGTGCTAGAACTGAGTTTGGTGTATTTTTTGGGGGCTGTAGGCAGAGCGATGTGAGAGAGAGGGAGGGAGAAAAGAGCGACGACAGTGTTAAAAAAAAAAATAAAAGTCGCGGATGCGATAGTTTACGTCCTTCTGCTCCTCCTCGCTCTCGCTTCCCCTCTCCCCGAGCGGATGATTGGCATTTCCCGTCAAGTGAGGGGGGAGACGCAGCTCGACACGGAAGCGGCGAAGGGAAGACGTCGCGTCTCCTATGTTCATAAGAGATCATGCGCCGGTAAGAGGGACGGTGAGACGATAAAACCCTAAATATCATGTTTGGGCGGGGGATACAAATATTTTCACCTGGACTTGCAGCCATGTTTGCCCAATCGCCCAACCTCTAAAACACGCTTATAGACATGGGGTCGAGGACGGGTGACCTCTGTAACTGAGCAATTCCAGTCCCGAGACGAGGCCTAACTACTTCAGAATTGGACCGGGAAGATCCAATTTTCACGGGGCCGGGCGTCTCACTCCCTGCATTCAGCCGTGATCAAATGAGAGGGGTTGACTCGGAAAAAAACCCCAAAAACAACCGGCGTGGACGGAGGTCAGAATAGGGCGGCCGACACAGACACACACACACGCGCGCGTCTTCCCCGCACGCCCCAATCACTCGCCGTTTACTTGACTCTGCACCCTGTGCCGACCTGCAAATTTGACGTGGAACTTGTTTTCGGGCTTGAGGATCTGGACGTAGAGGGGGCAATTTGGGGCAAAGTCTTTCACCGCCCAGGCTCGAAGGATGGTCTGATGGTCCTGATAGTGACAGAGGGAGAGAGAGACAGAAGGAGGACGGTAAGAGAGTAAGTTTTTTTCTCTCTTCAAGGAAGAAAGAAAAAACAAAACATAGGAGCAAAGCAGGGCAGGATTAGGGACAAGGAGAGAGACAACGGGGGCGAGAGAGAGGCCAAGGGAGGATGTATGCAATCATTAGCAGCATCAAGCGGGTTCTCCAACTATCGCTAGTTTGTCGCCCATCTAATAAAGCCCCACTAATAAGCCTGGCGTAAAGGATGGCGTAGCTATAGAACGCTCCTCATAACATTTTTATGGCCATGGAAAGCTGACATATTGTGTGTGTGTGTGTGTGTGTGTGTGTGTGTGTGTGCGTAGGAGGTCGGGGGATGGGGGCCCACAGGAAAAGTGCTGAATTAATTGACATTCAGCCGGCCATAGAACAGTCACGGTGTTCTGGAGAAGCGAAGCGGTGGAAGCGGCTTGGGGGAGGAGGTGTCAGCGTATGTGCGCTTGGATGCAAAAAAGAGAAGGCATAATGACACCCCCCGGAAAAAAAAAAGAAAAAAAAAGCAAGGAACGTAGAGACGTACGGCTGCAAAGCGGTCGACCTCAAAGCGGTTGCTGAGGATGAAGCAGGCTTCGGCGTCGTCCATCCTTCGGTCAGCGGAGCGCAGCGACAAGCGGGAACCGGTGGCGAGTCAGGAGAGGGACGAGGGAGAACAAGGGAGGCAATTATGTGAGGATCGAACAGAGAGAGAGAGAGAGGGGAAAAGGGAAGAGAAGAGGAGGCCAACACAGTATGGAGGGTAAGGACAAAAGAGTCGAGCGGGAAAGGCACAAGGCCAGCGGAACCCCGCGACAACACAGCAAACGCGTCCTTCAGGTTTTGCGCCGCTCGTGGGGGCGAGGAGAGAGGCGGGAAA